>NW_016177071.1:0-8771 GCF_001687245.7 Rhagoletis zephyria | reverse complement strand
AATATTTTCCTGCTTATCGGACTAAATACGCGCACCATACGAACTTAAACATTTCCGCGGCAAAAGTCTACTGAATACTGAAAATTAACCCACACTCTCAGTCCATCACAGCTAATTTTCCAATTTCCAAATATTTATTTTTCCAGGTCCTCACTTTGAAAAGAGTTAGAATGAAGATAACACGCTTTAAAACTCTTAATTTGCAAATTTGGAGATTCATTTCTATTGATTTTGCGCTGGCCGATTGCGCAGCAAAAAAAAGCTTTTCAAGAGCGGATGAACAGTGCACGGGAAACGGAAATGAACTCTCACTCAGAGAGAGGTGAGAGTATGTAGGCGTTTGTGTTTCCGTTTAAAATAAAGACAAGAAGAGTGAGCTACGTAGATGTGTGTGTGCATACATACATACACATACTTGATACAAGGGTGCATATATTGACATACTTTATAAATAAAAATGCATACATATGTACATTAGAGTGGCCCAGAACCAGTTAAGTCGGAAATTTAAAGCCGCCACCCCCTAGGATTGTTCTATACCGGAAATATATACCCCTATTTTTTATTTTCAAATCAAGAAATATTTAGGAAGTGGTCAAAGCATTCAAAGTTTTCGTAGAAATGGTATCGAATTCTTGAAAATCAATATTTTTCGATCGGAAAGCTCTAGTTCATTTCAGGAGCCTTTCAATATTAATATCCAATTGTCTATTTAACCATACTTTGAAACTAAAGATCTTTTATTGGTCCCACCATTGTTTTTTCTGCGATTTTTTGGCGGACCTATAAAATACAGTTATCATGAAGAAATGGTTAAATAAACAAGTGGGTATTGTTATTGGGAATCTCCTTAAGAGAAACAGGGCTTTTTGATCGAAAAATATTGATTTTCAGGAATTCTATACCATTTCTACGAAAATTTGTTTTTTACATGGAGAACTTTTGAGTGCATTGAACACTAAATACAAATTTTTTGGTTTCAAAATTAAAAAATATGGGTATATTTTTTTCGATACAGAATAATCCTAAAGGGTGGCTGCATTAAAATTCCGACTTTACTTTTTTACTTGCATTTTTAGACCACCCTAATATACATACATACGTACGGTTCATACGTAGCGAATCATAGAACTTATCATTTTGTTGATATCCAACGAAATATTTTTTTGAGCGAGCTGGAGCGCGGTGAAACACCTTTAAGAGCCTAGAAATATTTTATAATAAATTTATGAAGTTTTCTTAAGGGATTTTTATTTTTATTTTTTTTTCCGGCAGAGTAAATATTTTTTCCACTATCGCCTAAAAATACTCATCAGCGTGAAAATTGCGTGAATGAGATATGTATACTGAAATTATTTCCGTTTCCAGGTGCTCTCTTCCCTTTTTTATCTCATGATACAAAACTTTAAGCGGAAACACGTAATTGCTCGCTCTCACATTTTCCAGCACAAATTCACTTCCGTTTCCCACAGGTTCCTTCTGCTCTTATTTTGTATTTTTTGCAGCGTGATCTGGTGCTTCAAAAATTTAAAGTAGAAGTACATACATACAAACTAATTTAATACGAAAGAGTTTTTAAATTCTTTTCAGTGTTTTTACTCTTTTTAAATTGAAGGAGACATATTTTTTCCAGGTGAACAATCGGTCAAGATGTGAGAGTGCAGGCTTTTTCAGTATTCGGTGGGCATTTGCAGTGGAAGTTAGTTTGGTTAAGTAATCTGTAGTTGTCAAAGTCACATTAAATAAATTTAGTGTAAAAGAAATATAATAATTTTATTCCAAAATGTATTACAAGTGCATATTTATAAGTACTATTTACTTATAAACTATATTTACATATACATACATAGATAAATAAAAGCTATTAGCGAATGAAGTGAAAAAGTGTAAAAGTGATCGGGTCGCGTCGGCTCGGTACATTTATGTATACGAGTGTGCATACAAATGAATTGCATTTGCTGTATACACGTGTATGTATGTATGAACATAGGTATGTAAATCAGTTCAATTAGCCACATTAATTTGTTCGTATGTTGCATTATTTTAAAGTGTAATTGTCGGAAAATTGGAAAGTTGGAAAATTTAATCGCAAAGTAATTTGAATAGTGGTCACGTGTGAAAACGCAAAAAATGTAAGAAGTACTTTCTTCGGATATACTACATAAATAATAGAGAAACTACTTAAGCAATAAAAAGACCAATCTATTGCGTCACTGATTGGTAAGTGCATTTCTCATTTTGAACCAAATGTGATTTCCTATTAATTTGTATAGTAGGTCAAATTTTTTCGAAGGCTCAAATTTTTATTTTGGAAGCAAGAAAAATACAAAATGCAACGTTCACTAAAGGACTAAGCTACTTCTTCCAAAAAATTTATACCGAAACTCGATAAGGTTAAAATAATATCGAAGTCTTCCACTTCATAAAGTTTTGCAAAAGACTTGAAGAAAATTGTAAGCTGTTTTTTGTTGTTACCTATGAAATTTTTAAAACTTCACTCAGTAACTTTTCACTCTTAGGTAACGTTATGCATATGTATATGTACTATATTAATTTAATTAAAAGGCGGGACGTATAAGTTTCCCGACTTTTCATATATTTACCTATTAAATCCCGATTTTCAGGAGAATAAAAGTAGTAAGTCAGAGTTTTTACACACTTCTAGAGAAATTTTTTTTTTAAGAATTTTACAGGTATACTATGTAACGTTGTAAGGACTAGTACTTACAAAAAGATTTAGATCGTTTCGACGTATTTTCCAAATGTGCCTTCAGTTACTTATCACTTCTATTTCACAATATTTTGATTAATCGACATATACTGATGAAAATAAAATATTTTACACAAACAACAAAAAATATAATCGATAATAGCTTGAGACTATTGCCTGAAAATTTTAAAATGCGCTTAGTGGCCGAGTAATCATAGTCATCTTATGTACAGTAGTCGAAAAAATTATAGCCGCACCAAACGTTTACAAGTTTTAAAATATTATTTTTGATGTTATTTAATTTTTGTCATTTTTTTTTATAAAAATATAGTTCATTCTTTAACAACATTCATATAAATACAAGTTTTAAGGCAGTGTCACCCGATTGGGTATTTGCCAAAATTTGGTGCAAATCGTATCCCAATTGTGTGAACACCCGAATATTTTTCCTTATCACAATCACGAAAATTAATTTGTTGAAATTTTTCAATAGATCATCGCTGTATTGTACCAATCTTTTGACTACAAAAAAAAAACTTCCCATTTTGTTTTACCAATAGCCTAATATAAAAATACATATACAAATCTGTACAAATGTACCAATCAAGTGGCACTGCCTTAAAAATTTATGCAATCTAAAAAAAAATCAACAAATTTTCGTTAAAATTTCGCAGAGTGCGCAGTTTTGTAGCCCATTGAATTCTAGTAAAATACAAGTTTCAAATGGCTAAAAATTAAGATTGATTTTTTAGAATTTTTAAGAAAGCTCGAAATTTGTACAAAAGTTTGTTGATTTTTTTTTTGATATTGCACAAATTTGGAAACTGGGGTTTACACGGGTTTTGTTAAAGAATTAACTATATTTTTATAAAAAAAAAACAAAAATAATACGTTAAAACTAGGCAAAAAGTGGTTCGGACATAATTTTTTGACCACATTGTATTTATTTTTATTCTTAAGTAGACAATTTTTACAGCTAGTATGTAATATTCTTACTAGGCAATCTCTTATACATATGTACATACGGTTCCATGAGTATGTGTGCTAACCAACACCTGGGGGCGCTCAAGAATTGCTGACCACATTACTGCTAAGTTGCCTTGCTGCACACTAGCATGTGGATACAAAGCAACAAGAAAAGGTAGATATGCCGCAATCAGCTGGGCGAGGACCATCGAACGTGACCATTACCGAGATTTCTGAATTTTTTCGCCGTTTTTAAATACACAATGCAAGTGAAAAAATGGAATTTTCTATGATTTTTTTCTTTCTTCTTTTCATGCCTCCACCTTAAAAGCGTGCGCATTCCACGCGATCCACAATACAAAACAAAATCTTTTAATTGATTTTCTGTTACGCACGTGCATTTTACAGTAGATACGAGTATGTTGTATTGCCTTCGCAGTCGCAGTGGCCATCGCACAGTGGTTCAAAACTGGCATTTACTGTTAAAATTTAACTTTTTTTTTGTTCTTAGAAAAATTTTCGGTATTTAGTTTTATATACCACGAAATTTTAGGATAATAAAGTACAAGTTTCAAGTGGCTAAGAGTCGCGTTGATTTTCAGTAATATGTATATATCAAAAAAAGTTAGAGAAAAAAAATTACATTACAACTAAATATTAAAAATCAACGCGAAAAACTCAAAAAAAAAATAATAATTTTTAATTTTAGTGAAATTTTTTTATAACATTTCGAGTTTTTCTTGTGATTTTTTTTCGTTTTGGGGGAACTCTAAGTTTTAAACTAGTTTTTATTATATAACATTTATTGACTGGGACAAGAGAGTCGATTTGCCTCAAAATTTCAACATTTTCCGCACTGTGCACTAAATAATTTTAGATAAAAATATACAAGTTTAAAAAATGGTCTTTTGCTAATTTTATAAGCTTTCATTAAAAAAAAAAATGTATCAGATTTGTTAAAAAATGAAGGCTCCAGTGAATTATGAACATTAAATTCCAGTTTTGAACCACTGTGCCTCGCTATTGGAGCCGTCGCCGTTATTGCTGCCATTGCCGTTGTCGCTGTCGCTGTGCAACAAAAGATTTGCCACACTTCCTTTGCTTCGACAGCATACGTTATGTATGTACATATGTATGTAGTTAGCTGCAGCACTTACTTGTAAGGCATTAGTGCCGCCATGCTGTTGTTGCTGCTATCTTATTGCATCCGGTTGCCGCCACTTTGGCTTGACTTGGCTTGGTGGGTTGCCGTCGTTGTCGTTGTCGCTGTGCCACAGGTAATTGGCAATTTTCGCACTTTTATGCTAATGCAGAGGCTGTGCCAGTGATAGCAACAACTAAAGCAACAACAATTTTTACTACTCACAGCCAGGCAACAACAAAAAAATGCTTGGCAATTACAAAAGTCACACTTGTTGGCGACCAACAACATCACCAACAATAGCAGCAGCAGCCCCTTTTAGACTCTGCTTTTGTCAGCTGATTTTTTGTTTTTGTTTTTTGCCACACTAGTCAAATGCCCATAAAAGTGCTAATACTGTTTGCTATGCATTCTCCACCGTTGTTAATACTTTTTTGCCATTGTTGCACACCTACCTATGCATGCATGTATGTACATATGTATGTAGTTGCACCAGCATAGAGCGACAGCCAATTGTTGCACGTTTGTTTGTGGCGAATGCAAATTTGTGCCGCACCACATCTTCAAACATCTTTTGGCAGCATCGCAATACATACCTCTTCAAACACATAGCGCAGCAGTGGCAGCCTAAGAATATTTAGTTTGGCGCGCCTAGTTCCGTTTAGGTTATTGCTTTTTCTTGCCACTCACCATGTTGCTGCTGCTGCTGATGATTCGTTCAGGTGTTAAAATTCGCATGCAGTCGTTAATGGCCGATCGCTTTTGCTTTAAAGCGGCGTGGCAGCAGCGAGAAAGAAAAGGTGTCGCACACACTGATGCATCTTTGCACCTTTGTAAATAGGCACCGGCGAAATACTTGCTTGATGCTGCACCAGCTTGTTGGCATGTGTTGCGGAATTTCCGGAATGTGCAACATGTTTCAGCCGCAGCAGCTGCATGTGCACGTATTATCCTAAGTTAAGTATTAGAATATTTATGCAACTGTGCAACATGCAGAAGTATGCATTTACGTACATACATACATATGCACCAGTGATTATATCAAAGAAGCTACAGCTGTAGCTCTTTTCATTAGCTGCATAAGTCACACGACCACACCAAAATTAGTTGGAAAATGTAAATACATATGCGTATGTTCGAATAGCAAATCATTTTACTTCGCTTTTTTCGAATATTTTCTGTGAAAATTGTGTAATTAAATTTGCTTTGTCAAAGTTTTAAACCGCACTGTGGATCAGCCGTGACATTCTTCTGCATTCTTCGCTTTGAATCTTACGATGGTACCAAAATGAGCATTTCTTCAGAGATGATATCCGCAAACGACAAAACCCCCTGGACACAAATGTCATACCAACCACCATATCTAATCCGCGATTTTGAATTTTAAAAATTTAATTAAATATTCGAAATCAGTGACGACGAAATTTTATTGAAATCCGTCACATACATATGGAGTAAAAAATTTTGTCGTTCTATATGCCCGATTCGTCCCTATGTGCGCTAGCCACTGCATGGCTTCTAAGAGACCATTAATTTCCATAGCGTTACCAGATAAACTAAGACCATGTGCAATGTGCAGATCCGAGATCTACCGTGCCTGTAGGATCTGCGCATAAACTGATCCGTAGCATAGAGTCGGGCGGAAGTTTTTGACGCTTAACTTTTTGCCGATAGGTCCACCCGTGAGAGATACAACAAGGTCATACCTATTAGTGATAGCCTATATACACATTCTATTCTTTTAAGAAATGTATTATTCTTCATTGCTATCTACATTGGCTATGAAACTGTATCGGTCTGATTATTGCCGTGAAGCTCCAGTGAGGAATATAAGAGAAATGCCGAAGGTGCATCCCAGCAACTTTTTGCAAGCATAGAATGCCACTGAGGGACCACGACAGCTTAGTATCGAGACTATTCCGAGGTTCTTCGTGCTTTGCTTCACTTGCCCCAGTCTTTCGCAAGACAGCTATCCGTTCTGGCAACTATTTTGAAAGTTCTTTCTGTGTTTCGAAAGACTAATTGAGAGATTTTCTCGCGAGGAGATCTTATCACTATTCTGTTCAACTCTTAGAAATAAGTTTTTTTTTCTTAAAAAAAAGTAAAAAATTATAGATATATTTTGCTTCTTAAAACAATAAAATCTAAAAAATATAAGAAATGTATTAAATAAAAAAAAATAAAAAACATTTTTTTGAAATGGAATTAAAATAAAAAGAAAAAGTAAGTTCCTAAAAAGATTTAATTTTTTTTCTTTTTATAACAAAATCTAAAAATCTAAAGAAAAAAAATTTAAAGATAAATTATATAAAGTAAATATACTTAGTTCCTAAAAATCTTATGAAATTAAAAAAGGATGTTTCTTTTTAAAACAATAAAATCGAAAAAAAGAAATTTAGATTAAAAATAAAAAACAAATTTATTAAAAAAAAGGAAAGTGTCTAAAAATTTAATGAAAAAATATGTTACTTTTTAAAAATATAAAATCTGAAAAATACAAGGAAACTTTACTAAAAAAAACAAATTTTTTAACAAAAAAAATTCGAAAATTAAAAGAGACTAGGTAAATTAAGACAGGAAAAAGTTAAATAAAAAAGTAAGTTCCTAAAAATTACTTAAATTAAATTTAAAAAATTGTTTTCTTTCTATAACAAAATCCGAAAATTTTAAGAAAATGAAATTTAAAAAATTATTTAATGAAAAAATAAATTCCTAAAAATTCAATTAAGTTAAAAAAACTTTGTTTAACAATTAACAAATTTTAAGAAAATTACATTAAAAAGAAGAAAAAGTTAAATACAGAAATTTTCTAAGATTTACATAAATGAACTTCAAAAACTGTTTTTCTTTTTATAACATAATCTAAAAATGTAAAGAAAATAAAATTTAAATAATTAATTAAAGAAAAAATGAAGTTCTTAAAAACTTGATTAATTTGAAAAAAAGGGTTTAAAGCAATAAAATATAGAAAAGAAATTTTAATTAAAAACGAAAAAATGTAAATTAAAATGAAAGAAAAAATAAAATAAGTGCTTAAAAATTGAGGGAAAAAAACAAAAATATTTTCCTTTTAAAACAACAAAATCTAAAAATTAAAAGGAAAGTATACTAAGAAAATAAACAAAAATTAAAAAAAAAACTTTCCTAAAAATTAATAACCTTATTATGTATCTCGAACGATAGACCGCACGAACGATGCTGAGAAAAAATCGCTCCAAAAGAAAAATATATATATATGAACAAGTGCTTTCTGGCAAAAGAGGTTTTCACCTAGAGAATGAGAGGTTTTTTTCTAAGCCTTTTGTGCAGAAATAACGAACTAACTTGCCATCTGTCTTTCACTTGTTTTACGAAAATCTTTTTACTATCTTATCCAAAATTGCCCTGTTAAGCAGCCAATGCAAATATTTTCTAACTCAATGAAATTATTCTCAAATTTTTAAGCGGAAGCCAATATGGATAAATATTCAAGTGTAAGTAAACAAATCAAATTGAAACAATCAACAGATAATTACGAAAATGCATTAATTTATAATGGTATGTCTTCGAAATGTGAACCCGTATCGCAATTAGCAGTCAAAAAAGAAAAACCAGGAAGCAAGCACACCTACAATCACAACAATACCACGTAAATGCGACGAGAGGGCGAAGTAGTAGGTCATTTAATTACGTGCAGCGAGGCGCATTAACAAACCGAAACACGTCATGGGACAACAATGCGGTTGGCCTCCACGAAAACAACAGAAACACAGCACAGTAAACAATCGTTCTCAAGGAAAGAAGAAGCCAAGAGAAAAATCAATACAACAAAAAATACATACAAACTATACTTGAAGGAATGAGAATCGTATTCTTGACATGCAGGTACATTGTTGAATGACCGCTGAAAAACACTTGCAAGTGCTTTGTGTATGGCTTTACCTGCAAGCGGATTCACAGCCAAGACGATTCCCA
>NW_016177070.1:0-8771 GCF_001687245.7 Rhagoletis zephyria | reverse complement strand
AACGTCAGTAATTCAAAAATAATTTTAAAAATTTAAAGAAATGTGCTTAGAGAAGAAGTATGGGTATAAAATTAATGAGGACATCCTGTAGAATTTAAACAGATTCAAGTTTCTGGTCAAATTATATGTTAAGAGCTTATATAAACCAATAACATCCTCGAATTTCGTTTTTCTAACTTACCTATTCGTCCTTGTGTCCTTCTAAAGAAATTTCCTATTGCATTTGTTACCCATATTTTTATTCTTCATTGCATTGAATATTTTAAATAATTTTTGGAATTAATAATATCTTTGAAATTACGAGGTCCTTTAAAATATATCCTAACGTCGCAAAGAAAAAATAAAAACGCCTCTTTAAATAAAAGTAGGTTTCAAACCCATTTATTTATTATTTATTTTATGGTAGGAGAGTTTCTCAAACAATATAGAAGCAATTTTTTCGATTTAAGTTGGTGAAAAGTAATGAATATCTAAATCCCGGGACTAATCACACGATCCCGGGATTGTGCCAACGCCATCCCGAAAATCCCGGGATCGGAGAAAGCTGAAAAATTAACATCCCTAATATATACATATATGTATATAAGAGTGATATGAGAATCGATGCCATTATAGATCCTCAATATCTACATACCGAAATCACCACTGATTTTAACAAAATTTATAATTATATATTACTAAAAAAAATTGTTATAGCTTAAAATTATTGTAACCAATAGAGGTATGTAGTACACAAACACATAATTAGAAGTTCACAAAAGTTGATATAAAACTATTCATCGATTTAAGTAATTAACTTTTAACTGCACGTGTTTTTTTACGAGGAGGAAGCATCGAAGTCCTAACCTCGTCTGTGTGAGACTTTAACCCAAACTAAACCTCCTACCGTCATGTACCGTTCCCCACCCGGTACCACCGTCAAGGATTTCGTCGGGATAATCTGTGTGACTGATAAAGTTATAGATCTAATGATGCACAAAAAATATGCATACTTAGAATTTTGAATACCCCCTCACTATCTGGACTTAAGGTATAAAAACGCGTTTTTCATAGTTTGAGCCTTATAATTGTTCGTAAAAGCATAAACAGACGGCAGCGTAGATCCGGATCAACTCGGGAATTGACTGCAGTTGATCCGGATTAAGTCCGAGCTAATCCGGATCAACGCTGCCGTCTGTTTAAGCTTTAACTTAATTTTTGTTTATCCGATGAAAAATATATACAGTGCGTGCACGGTAACCGCAACCCTCAACACGTGCAACTCCTTGATTAATGCAAGGCTCTAAAACAAAACATTATACGTACCTTTATAAGTGCAACTTCAAAACAATTTTATCTAAATACCTACAACTTTCTTTGCTTATGCATGCCACTAGTATTCTGGAAAAACTACAAAGTGGTGTTTCAGTTACAGTGATGTGTGATGAGCACGACCGAAGAAAATAAGCAGGAAAAAGGCAAATTTAAGCGCTTAGATAAACGTTAAAACATTAGTAAATATGCTTCCAAATATGCTCGAAAACAACCAAAAATCTAAGTAGCGTTTAATCTTTTGTTTTTTATTCAGTTTTATTTCAAGGATTTCGAAATTTTCATATTTCCAGTAGTGTTAATGCATCGATTTAGTTGTCACTTTTTTACTATTATTAAAAATAATGCGGATTATATTACACTAAGATATGAATCCTTAATTTATTTTTAAGACTGAATTTCATTGTTTTCAAATATTTGTTATCCTCTATTAAAGTATCTAAGCAAAACTGGAAATGAAGTTACGAGTTAAAAACAAAAAAAACCAAATCGGTTTTTATGTTATTACTAGCAGTCCTTGCGAACTTCGTCCCACCCAAAATTAACTTCTTATTTAAACATTTGTTCCAACGTTTTTACCAACAATCACGTTCACGTTTGGTTTTGTGGTCGTCAGAAGGCATATCCTCCACTGCCGTCTTAAATGACCTAATGAAAGCGTTATTTCCGCGAAGACGTTCTTGTGGCAACAATTATCTGGTCCGATGTTGAATCGTCATTGAATCTGTATAGTACAATTTGTGGCAATTTCAAAATGGGGGAGTATCATTAGTCCACAGAAATCCAATATACATAGACTTATTTCAGACGAAATACCTTAGAAGTGTTACAATTTTATTTGTAGGCATTTATCAAGAATTGTCTGTATTCTGTTTAGTTGCCGTGTAGCAAGGACCGCAATCGTTCTGGTGATTGATTTAACGGTGGTAATTTAACTTTAATCCTTGGTGTCTCCGATTAAATTCACTTGACGATTTTTACCAATAACTCGACTCCAGCGCCACCTTGCAGCTCTTTTTGTGCAATAGTAGATATTGCCCGTACCTTTACCAATGTATTTATATTTCGAATATGAGCCAACCTTGCCTTGTCCGGTCCATCGCATGGATGGCGGTGATGTCAGTATTTATTTTCCCGAAGACATCAACCAACCGGGAAAAGGCACCAGCCCTATTAAGGGTCCGGCTACTCCAGGTGCATACCCTCAAATCATAGTCCTTTCTACGTTTGCCGTGATCGTCATCAAAAGAAAGGGCATGGTGTTTTTCATTGGATAGTGTTTTAATGTGCAGGGACCAAAACCCAGCGTACGCGGGGTTATACGTCTTGTCACATTAGCTCGCTCCCCAAATGGTGTTTGGTCGCTATCCAGGGGATATGTGGATATAAATATCCGGACGAATTGAGCTGCGATTTGAACCGTAAGCAAACAAGTCACTTTTGGCCACTCCCAAGTGATTGGCAAAAGCCTTGCAGTACTGGGAAATTTACAGAGCATAGTGCTCAAAGGAGAATATCTCAACTAAAACCTAATGTATTTTTTAAATTCATAGCTCTACATACTTGTATACCAAATAGACGGACAAGACGTTATTCTAAATAAAAACTAAAATAAAATCAAAATTTTCTGTATACTACAGTGATTCCCAAAGTGGTCCAGGTGGACTCCCAGGGGTCCACGGGAGACTCGACAGGGGTCTACGTTAGCGTGAGCAAATAGAGGGTCCACGAGTTGTAAGTGGGCGTCCACAAGAATTCATCTGATCTCGATAGTAAAGAACCAAAATGGTTGCTTGATAGCCTATTTATTTAACTTTAATGTATAGTGCTCTTGCCGCTCTGGTGAACTTAACGTCACTTTGTGCCATCATACGTGGCACATACGTGCCTTAAAGGCCTCCTGAAAACTAAAAAGAAACGGATGTTGGTATAACACTGAGCGTGGCGATGCGAAAATTGCCGGCGGCAAAAATTTGAGCACTTGTCCTTTGTTGAAGAGATTCAACAGAGAGAGAGTTCCCTGAGGGAAATGCTGGTTGAATTTCAGCACCGAGTCCGCACTCGTACATTATCGAATCGTAACTGATGGTTCCAAAACTGACTCAGGGTCAGGATCTGGAGTATTTTTTCGAAGTTAATTGGGATAAGCTTCACTTTTTCTTTTGGGGAATATGCTTCGGTCTTCCAGTCTGAGGTATTTGCAATCCCCAAAGCCATAGACTACGTGGTGGAATATAGGTGGAGGGGAAGGATAAGCTGCAGTTAAAGTATTGGCCAGCCCTCTATCTAAGTACCTCCAAACTAGTTCGGCAATGCAAGTCTCGACTAAATTATGTTGGTAAAGATATCGAGCTTGCTTTACTCTGGATGCCGGGCAACTCGGGAGTACCTGGAAATGAGACATCTGACTCTTTGGCCACAGTTGGCTTAGACCAGGCATTCCTCTATCCGCAACCAGTTATAGCACTCCTCGCTTCGGCCATCGAAGCAACCATCAGAAACTGGGCGGATACTTCGCTCAGCAATGACTTGGAGCCATCGAGTGGATGCAGGTGGGCAAAACTCATGTTGCCTTCAATCTCAGAAAGTCTCTCTAGTTTTCTCCTCTCACTGAGAAGACGGGACTACTGACTGGTCACTTCACGTGGCACAAACACCTGACTGTGATACGCGTAAATGTCAATTCCATTTGCCCATCCTGCTTTGAAGAGGATGAGACGGTGGAACACTTCTTGAGCTTCCTACTTGCTTGTTTGTTTATCATCGGCTTATCTAGATTCGGTCTTTTGTGTTTTGTCAGTTTGTGAATTTGGCGTAAAAAGCTTTGCAGTTTTGTTGTTTCAAGTTTTGTGTTTTACAAATATGGGTGACGAATATTTTTCGCATCACTTTAAAACTCGGAGCGATAAAAATAAAACTGATGCCATAAACACAAATAAACTATTTGACAAATTCATGCAAATTTTTTAAAACTTGCAAATATGTAATCATATTATTTTAATAAATAGAGCTCAAGAAAATATTTTATTTTTGTATTGCCAATCCGAATTTAGTTTTGGAACTCACTCGCGATGCAAATTTACATCCTTAGATTTATGTTATAAATGAGCATCAGATGGTCCACCGAAACCAGTAAAGTTTTGAAAGGAGTCTACGAGAAAAATAAGTTTCGGAACCTCTGGTATACTATGTAATATACCTCCGCAATTTTGTAAGAGAAACTAAAAATGTATACATCGTTTTAAGCTGTAATTACTTAAGAAATAAACGTCTTGGTTGTTCACCAAACCGGTCTATAGTTTTATCAATAATCTCAGACTGGTTCTCTCATACAAATTTTTGGATGTACACTTAGAAGACACAAATGTAAACACAAAGTAATAAAAAGTTGTACTATAAATTTATTTATCAGTTTACCATTCAATCCATTTTCGCTCATTGTCGACTACAGCCAGGTTTTTATCCTTCTTAAATGGAATTACTTTGAAGTTAGCGAGAATAACTTGAAACAGAACCGGATAATCCACATAAATATTCACATTTTTCATTATGAAAATTTATAAATTATTTTTCTAGCATTGAGTGTATGATTTTATATATAGTATATACATAGGAAAAAACTTTAAAGTTAGGGGAGGCCCAAATTAACGGCATAGCATTTCCTGGTACAATTTTTGAGTATATGGCTACGCCCATGCCTCTTGACTTTCATCTTCACTTGGAAAATCTAGCATCATACCAATATCGTTGTTTAAACACCGACGTCAGAGTGAAAAACTAAAAACGCCATTTTTTTCTATATTTGGGAGGGGGTTTCGCGAATATATTAATGTTTGTGTTTAAAATTTACTATCGCGCGATGTTATGTATGTGTATAATGTGCTAGATATTTATAAAAAAATATTAATCATTAAATAAAAAGAAAATAAAGCCAATACTGGTCAAGAAAAGGATTTTCTGTTAATGCCATCAGTGCAAATTACAAATCCCGAAAATCCCGGGATTACTTGCCAAGAATCCCGGGAATTTCGAAAACTTAAAAATTACGGGATCCCGGGATCCCGGGATTAAAATTCCTAGTATATATATGTATATACATATATGCCTTTAACTAAAACTTTAACAAATTTAGTTGCCATTACTGATTGAGATATATCGTTGTGTTATTTTAAAAGCAAACAGGTATTGAAAGTTTGAACATAAATTTAAATTTTGCACGCTTTCAATTCAGCTAATGATTTCGTATACATATGTATGTACATAGAGATATAATTCATTTGAGCTGCCGAAAAACAATTAACGTGTGATCAGAGGCACAGTCATACCTACAAATGTATGCACATCTGTAATATCCCAGCAGTGAAAGGTTATAAAATTAAAGATCATTTGAAGGGTGTGAAGGAGATTTATCAGATTTAAAACAAAAGTTTTTTCTTTTAATGTTATAGGCATTTTAAAACGTTTAGAGATAAACAAATTTT
Source organism: Rhagoletis zephyria (assembly GCF_001687245.7). Classification (NCBI taxonomy): domain Eukaryota; kingdom Metazoa; phylum Arthropoda; class Insecta; order Diptera; family Tephritidae; genus Rhagoletis; species Rhagoletis zephyria. Next base: position 2,979 of record NW_016177070.1, on the reverse strand, counting down.
AGCCGGAGTATGCCCATTTTTTAATTTTATTAGATTCTTTTATTTTTCTTTTTATAGGAAATATTTCAGGCATTCACAACGGTGTCATATGTCGTAAACTTAAAATGCTTAAATAAATGGTCTTGAAACCACTACCAAGTACTTTTTAACACAGTGAAAATGCAATGCGAATCCCCTTAATATGTTTTTAGCCGTTTAAAGTTTACGGCATTCTTAAATACGACACTTGCGACGATGTTGTGAATACCTCAATTAATTTTTCGAAGTTGTATAATATCGTGCGATATGAATTTCCATAAATAAGTATTAGGCTGAATTAGTGGTGCCATACCATAGCCATAACCATAACCATAAGAATTAAAAGTTCCGATAAAACGTACGCGCAACTCTGTTATTAATACCATAGGTATCTATTTAGTTTTAGTTTTTCGCCATAGCCATAAGAAGCACTAAAGTTTTTTTCCACGTTATGGCTAAGTCATTATGGTTATGGCACCTCTAATTTGGCCTGTACGTCTATGAATTCACAGTTTAACTCTGTTTAGTGGTTTATTTAAGAATAGATGTGATCCCGCCCCTAAATAATGAACTTAGCTTAAATATTAAGCTTAGCATCTAAATCAGTGATGGGCAGCGCATAAGCAACTTGTGTATGAAGTTCTGCCAATGCTGCCATTCCTAAAAAAACCACTAACAAGAGTTTATACTATGCATCCGTAGTCCCAGACCTATAACTATATGCGAATTCACATCGAATGAAATTATTATAATTTAGCATTGCGAAATTCGCAGCATCAATATTTTCCATACAAATGTGAATATTGTCTCACAAAAAAATTATATTTAACAAGAGTTTGGCTATAAGGGCATGCGAGCTTAAACTGTTGTTAATTGAGCACTATGAATACGAAATTCGATAGTTAAACCCTTGTCAGGGGTTAACTACGCACTGTGATTTCGGTTCTTAATCTTTAATGATATTTTGCCCGTTATGATGCGTTTTAAATGTAAACCCCATCGAAGGATAAGAGTAAACAAGAAAGCGGCATTTCTTTGACTAGAATTATCAAGCCGATTTTAAATTTTGTACTTAAAAAAAAAAACGTTACAAACTGAGATTCAGAAGAAGCAAACGTTTATAGCGCCAACTTTTAAATTGAGACACACATAAAAAAAAGAACAAAACTCCAATTCAGCAAGACCGAAGTTTTTATGACTTAAAATCACATAGTTAGTCTGTTCCAATAGCGGTCCGGTTTACAGGATTTAGTCAGACAGAAATATCCCTAAATAATTATTAAAATCTATACATATTTAAATATTTCGTTGTTTACTTCCATTTTTTAACAAATATAAGGTTCTTTGCTTTCACCGCGTACTGTTTTTGTTTACAAATGCAACCCTGCCCATCGTTTGTCACTTTTCTAGTCTGTTCCAATAGCAGTCCGGTTTACAGGATTTAGTCAGAACTTACAGGAAGTCGTTCCTATTGACATAAAACCTGTAAGTGGGAACACATTTGAGAGAGTAACTGAGCAACTGTTCCTAGTCAGAAGTTACAGGATTTAGTCCGGAGTTTCTTTTCCTGTAAGTTCATGAAAAGTGTCAAACGATCAGCTGATTTGCATGTGCAAGCAAAAACAAACAGCGGTGAAAGCAAAGTACCTTATATTTGTAAAAAAATGGAAGTAAACTAGGGTTCGAACGATACTATCGATATTGAGTAAGTATCGATACTGGGGGTACAAAAATGAGTACTTTAATACTCGATACCTTATTTGGTGATTTTACTCGATACTTTGCAAAGTACTCGTAGTATCGAATACTTACTAAAAAACACACTTTTTAAATGTTTTCTTCCATTGGCAACCCAATTTTCTTTGCTTATATGGATTACTATTATTGAAATTTGTCCATCACTTAAAATAAACTAAAATTGCGTGTAGTCTGTTGCATAACATAAACCAAATAAGTTAAAGTTTAATGGCCTTATTCATACAAAATAAAGTAGGTTTAAAGAGCTTAATAAAATGACATTTTCATACATTTTTCAGTTTATATACCTTTTTTATTTTTTATGAATAAGGCCATAAAGCTTTACGCAAAGTTCACGAAAAGGCAGAATTTTTATAAGCTTTTTGGGTATGCAGTTTTGCAACCTATTCAAGTTTACGTGTAGCCTACTACCATTGACTTTTAATTCAATCTTCCACTTTATTATACTAAAATTGACTAGGATACAGAAATGCATACCAAAAAAGTTTACAAAAATTTCTTAATAAAATTTGAAATTCGTGAAAGTATATATACATATATATGGCTCATTCCATCTCAAATCACCCAGGCCGGGGAAAGTAAATTTAAGTTTTGCGATAAAATTCACAGGGATTGTTCCTTGAACAATTTAAGGAGACACGTATTTTTTCTTTTTGCTCAGAAATGCGAATTTTTCGAATAATGATTTTTTTCTTTTTGAGTACGAACGCTTCTTTTTTCATCTCTTAATAGCAACATTTGATGAATCGTTTAACTGAACAATCATTTTTTACATTTGATCTACTGAATCGATCTAGTGAACTAAACATCAGTAATTGTTTATTAATAATTAATTATTGTTTATAAACAAAAATTTTATTTTTTTTTTCAAATTATTTTTTTCGAATTGCCACATCTTTTTTTTCTCCAAACTTTTTTGTCTATTAGGGAATAGTATAAACTATTTTCAGTACGAGTAGCAATATGCTAAAATTCGTCGTTTTCGAGTTATGATTTTTTTTTTGAAAATGCACTTATATGATGCTAGCAGATTTTCGTGCCAGTTGAGGGCACAAAAATTATTGCCCATTATGACAAAACTTCCTTGCTGGAAATTTTTTGAGGTTGCCCGATCAGAGCCAAAAGTTTTTCCCAATTGTGCTCTAATTTTGGCCCAATTGGGGCCCAATTAGCGATTTGCCCAATCTACCGAGGATTTCCCCA
>NW_016177069.1:1051-8773 GCF_001687245.7 Rhagoletis zephyria | reverse complement strand
TTCCACTTAACCGAAACTCCAACAGATATTAAGCAAGTAATAGATACATGTGGATGTTTACACAAATTCAAAGTCAAATTACTTGACGTTTATTGACCGCTTTTTAAAATTTGCTCCTGCTTATTATTTAGAAGATAGAAACAGCCAAACTGTGATAGAAAAAATTAGACTTTTTAAATCTCAAAAAGGGAATTTCCATAAATTAATTTGCGATAACGAATTCAAAAGTATTAACATAAAAGAATATTTAAAAACAGAAAACATAGATCTTCATCTAACGAAGCCTAACAGCCATACTGGCAACGCCGACATCGAGAGACTGCATAATACTATTTCTGAAAAAATGAGAGTGCTGACTATAGAGCANGCATCGAGTGACTGCATAATACTATTTCTGAAAAAATTAGAGTGCTGACTATAGAGAAAAATTGTAATAAGCAGAAAGTATATGAAAATATTCTATCAACAAAATAAAAATATATCAATAAAAAAAATAAAACTAGAGAAAATTATTTAGAGCAAAGGATCATTATAAAACTCTAAGACACAAGGAGCAACCGAAATACAAAATATCTAAATTAACAAATATCCATAGCTCAAATATTAAAAGAAAATTCAAATACGATAAAGTTCTCGCGACAGAAGTTTAAATATAACTAAATGTATGCACTATATTTTATTAACTTTAAGTACCAGAATTTTCAAAGTGAATTGTAAAACAAGTAATTAAAAAATTATAAATATATGTATATTCCGACGAATTGAAACCCTCCTCCTTTTTCATTCTATGTTTGGACATTTAAGAAATCAGTTGCTATATTCTCGATTAAAATAAAGTTGATGTATTGTATTAAATATAAACGTGTTTTATTATTATTCGCGCATTACGTGTTCGCATAGCCTCACATAAAACAGATATAAGACAAGTAATTTTAAGCAAAAACAAACCACTTCAATTCTCATATAAAAATTTAAGATTATAGTTAATTTCCTTCACGATCCATTTATCGGATCTAAACAAATTAGTAGGGGACCACCCTTGAGGTACCACCTTTCCGATGAAAAAAGAATTAGCGAAATCGGTTAACGTGGTAACGTGGCTGAGCGGTAACATACATAAAGAAAAAAATAAAAAATATTCCGACAATCTGATAACCTACTCCTTTTTTTTGAAGTCAGTTAATAACAAAAACACAGCACAGCCATATCACAGCACTTATTAATCAGCGGCCACACAGCTGATTTCACTAACCCTAGGATTATTGACAAGGAAAAGAGAGAAATTACGAGATACACATTGAAGAGCTTAAGAATATTACAAATAAATAAAATAAAAATAAAAACTATTTTTAATATTTTCATTGAGCTTTGTACCACGATTGTTTATTAGGAAAAATTGAAAAGCAACAAAGTCTAACATTGACAAATAAAAATAAAAACTTTTTAATATACTACGCTTTTATAAATGGACTAGAAAGTAGAAAATAATATTTCTCAGTCCCATAGAATTTGTTTTGATAACTTTTGATTTTGAAATTTTAGCAAAACAATAAACAATTTATGAGACTGAAAACGAAAAACGTGGAGCGCATGCCATACAAAGCCTTAGATTTAATTGACAATAAGATACAATAGATTTAATTGACAATAGTCAAACTACATAACATAGACCTAAAATTTCTACAGCGAAAATACAAATTTGAGATCGATTTTAAGCGGTCGTTATTCATATACCCACATACATACATATGTTACTTTTCATATCAATTCAAGTCTATTACATGCGCCCCACGCTTTTCATTTTCAATCTCATAAATTGTTTATAATGACTTTTGCTAAAATTTCAAAATCAACGTATCAAAACAAATTCTATGGGACTGAGAAATATTACACAGGTCCAAAAAAAAATCGATGAAAGGTTCCTTTGACCAAACCTTTTTTGCGGTTAAGAAAAAATCTAGACGTGATGGAGCAAAACAGACTTCAGATTCGTGTTCAGCGACCCCAAAAACGTCATAGACTAGGTTTGGCCAAAGGAACCTAGTTTATTTAATGTGACTGCCTTAGGTGATAAAGTGTTACTTCTTTAACAATTCTTTGCATAATAATATAGTTGAATGTTTTTTATTTTTTCTCAGTATACACGTTTTGTTTTCTTAGAAATGTATTTTATCTTATTTTATTTGATTTCATTACGAATATACTATAAAAAAGCAAATTTTGTTTAGAAGAAAATATGAAATTTTATATTTTTCCCCCAAATGGGGATTAATTTCTTCCCGTTTTTGTTCTTATTCTACTGAGCTAAGGCAGTATCAAATCGAGCTGTCACAACAGATACCACCTTGTATTATTGCATCATGTCTTTTAAGTAGCTTCTTCTGAAAAGTTACTTTGCCATACTCACTACTTAACAAGAATTTTAGCAAAAGATTGTTGATTTTAGTTAAGTAATCATATATTGCAAAGAATTTTTTATTTACTGTGGATATAAATCTAAATTGTGGAAAGTGAAGTAAAACGAAGTAAAATGAAGTGACGAAGTAAAGGCTTCCAACGTGAAGTGAAAAACTTCAAATTGAAGTAACAGCGGCAGCACTGATTAAGACTCAAACAAAGAAGAAGGTAAAGTTGAGTATGTAGAAGAAGAAAGGGATAAATGCAGAAATTAAAATAAAAGTAAAGAAACCTAAATATAAAGACAAAGAGGAAGGAAAATTTAAATACCTAACCTAACCTAACCCTTCAGTGCTTAACAGTCGCCGTGATGATTAGACGTGTTTTTTTTGCGCGCCGCTTATCTATATCTATTGCTTAATATTGTCTGAATCTTAGCAATATAACGAACTGTTTTAAGTGCTCCACTTTAAGTGAAGGTGAAGAGCACCTTTTTTGTGGCATCTGTAAAAATAAAACTCATATGAAATGTGCAAAACTAAGCTCTGGTGCATTAAACATTTTGAAAACGAATAAAAATGTGCTATTTCAATGTGATAATTGTGCATTGGGCCATTCTCCTACTTCGTGTATGAACGTTGAAGAAGCCCAAAGAATATAAATGCACTCAGTGAGTTCATTAGCTCATTAAAAAGTCTGAGTGCTAATGTCATAGTTGACAGCAATAAAAAGTTAAACAATTCTAACTCGTTGACCAACGTTATTCATATGCGCTCCAAAGCTAAGGTCGATGACCCTAATAGCCTGCATTTGCAAACCGTATCGAAAAAAATTATAGTTTAAAACACTAAAACCTCCCTATTATTATTGCCATTAGTACTGTCATCAGGTATGTAAGTTGAGAATAGAAATCGCTGCATCTTTTAGGCGCATCAATATTACATAGCTACATCCCGAGCTAATAAGAGGAAGGTAAAAACTCTTGCTTCTACCTCGCCTGGAGAGAGATCCTCAACAACAATCCTTATACTGAGTGTAGTGCTTTGGTTGTGTAGCCGAAAAAGTTGTGGAGTCCCTCACTCTCCCATCCTCCGACGGTGTTGGTGATGGGCCTGCTATAAGTGGTGTAGGAGAAGCAGATGATTCTACATTCTTCTCAGTTGCTCATGTTTTCATCTAGCTCTCATGCTCTGCCTAATACTGCTGATCAGTCAGCTACTACGCTTGGTGGTGTATGGTGTAGTTACGTTTATGACTCCCACTCAAGGCGCATCCATACAAGGTGGTGTTGATTGCATATAAGTAAAAGGCCCGTGTATTTTGTTATTGCTTTTTGGTACAGGAGGATGTCAAAACGAAAGGGAATAGGAGATAATTTTCATCATTTTCTTTTGTTGACATCCTTAAGTTGCGCCACTTTGTCTTGGATGACATTCTCCTGTACTAATGTAGAGACCAAAATATCCAACCAGCTGATCAATCAACACCACCTTGTATTGATGCGCCTTGACTCCTACTCTTATCTCTAATACACCAAACGCTTCAAACGCTAATACTGAAAACTCTGATTCGCAGCCTTTTGGTCTTGCTTCTGAGTGGAAAACTGTTACTAATAGAAAACAGAGAAAACCAAAACAACCCTTAGTTATTGGTTCTAACAACAACAGTGAACTCAGTGTTGTTTCTAACATGAAGTGGCTGCAGATTTCCTCGTTTTCTCCTACCGTCACTGTTGCTGATATCTTGGTATATATTGCTAAACATGCTGAGATTGATCCCAAATGGCTGGTGTGCTACATGTTGGTGAAGAAAGACGCAAATCTTGAAGATCTGAAGAAAGTAAATTTCAAACTAGGCGTATCTGACTGCTATTTTAATAAGGTTGTTAATCAGTGTTGCCAACTTTTGATTTTCAAAAAGCACCAAAAACTTGGAAAAAAAGCGTTTTACCACAGTAAAAGCACCAAATGATTTTGAATCACTGGATGCTTTTTTCATAACAGTTTGTTTGTATTTAACAAAAACAAAAAATTAACAATATTTACAAGAGTGCATACATAAATCAATAAACAAAACTTTTTCGCTCATAACGATTGAAAAGCCACATGCTATAATGACTCATGCTTACGACGTAATACCGAAGTACTGCACATTAAAACTGATATATCTCAAGAAAGAAAAATCGAATCCCAAAAAAATTTATGTTTTCATTATATAACCTCAAATATCGCCGAAAACTGTTATTTTGGCACTTTGAGGTTAGGATATCTCAAAATTCTAGTGCTTGAGCAATTGTGCAGCCAGATTTGGATTCAGCACCAAGAAACGATGTGTTTTACTCAGATGGTACAAAAATAAAATTTTTTACAAAACAAATTTTTTAGAAAAGAAAAAAAGAAATACTTAACTTACCCGCATATCTACTAGCATTTTCAAGGCGAATAGAATTGAACAAGGCGGGTTTGCAAGTTCAGCTTTTTATCATTCATGGTTGTATTTAAGTGCATTTAAATTTGTCGATTTTTGTAAATTCAGTGCTGCCACAGCTTTAAATATTTAAAAATTATTTCAGGTCTTAACTATATCGCAGTAATTTAAGTTCAGAAATAAAGCACTAAAAAAGGCACTAGGCACTAAATAATTTTTTAAGGCGTTTTAATTTTCAAATGCCCTAAATCTAGTGCTTTAAGCACCAAGTTGGCAACTATGTTGTTAATGCTAATATCTGGCCGATGAACGTGAAGATTCGTTCGTTCCGTTTTTTTCTATAGGGAGGTGCTGCCCAACAGGAACCGTAAGCGCCTCTGATATAGTTGAATCTGACTCTGGCATTCAGTATGCGGTCTCTAGTCACTAATAGTGACTTTTGGTGGTGAACTTGGATTTTGAGACTATTTGGTATTCAGTACGCTGTCTCACGTACTTAGTCTCAAAAATAAGTCACTAATTTGTCAGCTGGCTAAGAGCAGATCACAAAAATAGAAGTATGGAGGAAAGGCTTATTTCTTTCCATTTTATTAAAAAAAAAAACGCGAAAATGAAGCGAGGAAATTTGTTCAACAAAAAAATTCTTTGTTTTTAAAACATTAAAATCTAAAGATTGTTAAAAAAAATAAAACTAATAAAAAAATACTAAAAAAAAAAATAAAAAATCCTCTACACCCGAGGATGACTTGAACCCGGACCCTCTCGGCTGCCAGCCTAATGCTTTGACCACTCGGCCATTGCGACTCTAAGCGGCGCGGGAAAAAGGCATACATAAACGCTATCAGTTGGTTGTCTGTGTTTGCTTTCACCACACATTTTTGGTGAACTTTTTGTGACTCTCTCCTTCTGAATATCCAAATGGTCTCAAGTCCCAAAAATAGTCACTAATTGCTAATCTCAAATTTAGTGACTTGCGATGAGACTGAATTACTGAATCCGAGGGTAAGTCTTTAAAGATCTATTCTCAAAATGTATCTGGACTCAGAACCAAGTGAAAAGCACTCAACTTAATTATGACATTTTTGTACTAATTGAATCGTGGCTAAATGCTGAGTTCTGCGAAAATGAATATTTCGACTCGAATCTTTTCACTGTTTACCGAAAGGATCGTGATGCAATAAAAACTGGTTTTTCTAGAGGAGGTGGTGTGCTAATCGCTGTTCAGCGTCGCTTTCGTTCATCCCTCCCAAGCATGGCTAATATGGATTCACTTCTGGACCAACTATGCGTCCTTGTACATGGTAAATCTAAAATCTTAATTTGCGCGTCATATATCCCGCCGAGTAGTGTTGACTCATTATATAAGGCGCATGTTGATAATATATCAGCAGTTGTCTCCAACCACCCGGACTGTAACATTTGTATTCTCGGCGATTTCAACCTGGGCAATGTTTATTTATTTATTTATTTGGTCTACAGAAAAATCTTTCTTACAGACAAATGAGAATAGATATTTAAGTATTTGTAATAATTCATAATAATAATAATAATAATAATAATAATAATAATAATAATAATAATAATAATAATAATAACAATAATAATAACATAAAATAGCAGGTTTGGTAGCTGGCGAGGCCTAGTCTTCAGTCTACTTTTGTGTGCGGCGGGCAGAAAGACCTAGTTTCCGCTCCGCGCTGCGGACAGGCTATTGATCAAGGTCGGTAAGGCCGGGTTTCCGATCCATGTTCTCGAACACATTACGTTGTATGTGTGGTAGGCGGAAAGCTCTGGTTTCCGCTCCGCGCTATGAACAAGCTGTTGATCATGGTCGGAAAGAACGAGTTTCCCGTCCATGTTCCCGAAGTCATTACTTTGAATGTGTGGCAGGCGGAAAGCTCTAGTTTCCGATCCGCACTGTGGACAAGCTGTTGATCGTGGTCGGAAAGGCCGAGTTTCCGATTCATGCTCGTATTGTCTTACGCGGTCGCGAAAATATACGAAGCCGATTACAATTGTACTAAGCAGTCATAGATATTGTGTAATTTATCGTTCGCGGTTAAAGATATTAATTTATTTAGTTACAAAAAAGCGATTCGCGTATACGTTTACCTCATAAACTGAACAGAAATACAGTTCACCAGCTGAACGATAGAGTGCAATGTAAGGGTTTACATATCATTTATTCAAAATCTCAAGTAAGGTTTTCTTAGTGGTAAAATGTGAGTCGGACGTGTCGAAATAGTCGTAATGCTTATTAAAGTCCTGGCATAGGCAACGAAAAGCATCATGCATTTCAAAATTTGTTCTACAAATAGTTAGCTTAATGGGCTTGTAATGTCTAGAAGGCCTAGAAGGAATACAAAACGTGATCTGGTTCAGTAGAAAAAGACTATTGACCATCCCGTTCAAGATCTTAATCATGAACAAAACCCCGAGCATCTCTACGGCTGTGCAGCGTTGGTAAATTTATGAGCTTCAAGCGGCTTTGGTACGGTGGGAGATTTAATGTCGAATCCCGAGGCAAATTATTTAATGCGAATAATAAGAACTGTTTCTGTACCGATTCGAGTCTGTCTGAGTGCGTTTGATATCTAGGGTTCCATACGACGGACCCGTATTCTAAGATCGGCCTAACTAGGGAGGTGAAGAGAGCTTTAGTGACATAAGGATCTCTGAATTCTTTAGCCCAACGTTTGATGAAAGCCAAGACGCCCTTGGCTCTATTAACACAAGAGTTTACATGGGACTTAAATTCAAGCTTAGAGCCCATGGTTACGCCTAGATCGATGAAATTAGTTACCTGATCAACACTTTGTTCACAAATGCGGTAGCTATATGATTGAAAGGGTTTTCTAGAGAAACACATAAATTTACACTTTTTCAAGTTAAGTGACA
>NW_016177069.1:0-823 GCF_001687245.7 Rhagoletis zephyria | reverse complement strand
CCAAGGTGGCTACCTTGGGGTACACCTGACGTCACATGAATTACACGAGATGAACATTTTTTANAATAATTTGCAAACATATCAACAATCATATCATCATCACTAGAAATAACATCATCTAATTTCAGTGTTAAGGGAAACCCATTTATTTTACGTTTTGAGTTAACAAAATGATAAAACTACTTGGGACTAGAAACGATGGTAATGCGAGTTTTATTAATGTACTTCCTGTAACATTTTCTGTATAAGGCATTGTATTTATGGCGAAGGATGGAGTACGCGGCGTAGTGAGAAGACAGGCCTGATTTTTTATAAAGTTTAAATGATTTAGTTTTCTGATTTTTTAAATGCTTTAGCTCTGAGTTAAACCACAACGAGTTACGAGGTCCGGTATTTTCTTTAACAAGAGGAATGAGTTTATTGAATATATTATTCAAGATTTTACTAAAGTGTAAGGCACTGTTCTCGACATCCCCATCGTACTCAGGCCAGATTATTTCAGATATAGCTATTTTAAGCTTGTCGTAGTTAGCGTATTTGAAAGAATATCGCCGACCTTTCGGCTTTCTAGTTTCAGGACAGTAACATGAATCGTAGGATGGTGCCAAGGACAACTCAAGTGGTGGGTGATAAGGGTCTATAGGTATAACTAAAGCATCGCCGCGTATTATAGTGAATTTAGCAGTATCATCAATAAACGCTAAATCAAGACATTTACCTAAGTTGTTGATAACTGAATTAATCTGATATAGACCGAGATCGGAAAGTTCGTTCAGAAATTGGTTAAGTACATCCCGAGAAGAATTTGGCACCAGAATTCCAT
>NW_016177068.1:0-8774 GCF_001687245.7 Rhagoletis zephyria | reverse complement strand
AGATTTGCCACACGATTTATAGACCTTTTATTTTTGAGTTCAACTGTAGGTAAATGTGGTCACGCAGTAGAGAAAATAAATATGCAATTCACAGTAAATTTATTCAAAAAGTAGAACTGTGCTGCAGACATAGAAGGTTGAAACATATTTATATTCTTTAGGTATACTAAAGCTCGAATTAAGGGGGAAAAGAAGGGAAATAGATTCAATTTCGTGCACTTAAAAATAATTGGTTAGTCAGTTTGCATATTGAAATTTTTTAGGGCCCATAGGCCGGGTATGTCGGGTATTAACTCTGGATATTTAGAGGTTCAACCTGTTTTAATATATGCCAAAGTAACTCGGGTTTCGCCAAATAATCAGCTCGAGCTTTTCGCCTGTGACAGGTCTTCAATGATCGCATTCACCGGGTGAGGGTTCACATGAGGTTTAGAACCGGCTGACCAATGGCCTTGTATGTTGCCAAGAAAAACAACAAGAGTGATTTGAGCACTTTGTTGGGAGCCTGTGCTTTGTTTTCATTTTCCAATTGGAGCTCGACCTCCTCCGTTCAGGTGCTAATAAGGACACCGGTGACTTCTTAACAAAAAAAAAATTTTTGGTTGCGTGCAGTGAAGTAGCTGATAAAATTGGAGAGATATCCATTAGATTTAAAACACAAGCCACTAAGGCATTAAAGGCATATGAGAACAAGCAAGCGAGCTCAATACATGAAAATTTAACAAAACTAGGTAGTGCATACCACCCAGCGAAACCCTCTGTTTAAATCTTCACGATTGATCTCAAAGCCACCACTGGGGATCGAACTCAGGTCCTACAGATTGATAGTGTCCCCAAATACCCAGCTACAGCGTCCGCCGATTAGTTTTAAAAACTATGAATCAAAGATCGCATTAGGCATCCGTTTTTTAAGAAAGAGCGAAAATATGTAGGAAACTAAAGACTTTAAAAGTTCAAACAAGAAACGCCGACCCATTTTTTAACTACATAACTAAAACTTTTTAGGCAATTATCATACAATGTTTAGATCTAAATGAACAGTTTTACATGATAGTTTTCGAAAGTCCTGAATAAAATTCATTCCAAAGGTTAATCAAGTCAACCCAATAACTCAAAACTGATAAATTTGGCACATTCATGCTTCTGGCATGACGGTTACGATATATTCAAATTTTATCATATACAACATACACTATCGGTCATATAAATAGGTGCAAGTTTCAAGTGGCTAAGGATTACCGTTAAATTTTAGAATTTTTTTGTCACAATTTGCTTCCACATAAAATAAACCGCAAAACCTTCGGCAAAAACATTCAAAATTGACGATAATTTTTAGCCACTTGAAACTTGCACCTTGTTGCACTAAAATTAAAAGGGGCTACAAAATTGCATACGCGAGAATTGTCTAAAATTTCTGAATAAAAAGCTTGAAATTTTGATGAAAATTTGTTTAATGTTCTTGAATTTTATACTATACAGTGCGAAACTTTGATTTATATGGTTAATGTTATAGAAAGTATGTGCTATATTTTCGTAGAAATCAAAATAATTGTAAATACTATATTAGAACAAGGTGCATGCTAACTTTTGACTCTGGCTATATATTTATTATCTATGTATTCCAGAGGAATGACTCGACTTATTTGCCATAAGTTCACAGCCAATGATTTTTTTAAATTGAGGTAATACTTGCATACATGTTGATACAAGCACACAAAAACAAATTCAAAATTTTGCAATTCAAATCACTGCTTTATTGTTTAACTGTTTGTATAATGTGTTGCCTACTTTCAGGATGCCCATTTACATGCACAAACAAAAATAGTCACAAAGCGAGCGCTCATACCTGCACAATTTGACTACTTACAAGATATAAACAAAAACACAAAAGCACAAAAACGAAAACGAAAACAAAAATAAAGGAAACAGCAATGAATACGAAAAAATGAAAAATTAGAAAAACAAAAACCAAAAGCAAAAAGTGGCGGTTTAATTGAGGTCATGTGGTATATTGTTTTATTTTTACGGCATTTTTATTGTGGTAGTACTTAGCTTTCGCTTGATTTTATGAATTCCGAGCTGTTGCTATTGTCATTGTTGTTATAAATTTTTGTTTTTCCATTTATTCGCATCTAATTGTGTTGCTTACGTGCGATTGACGCAAATATCTTCAAAAAGACAAATGGCTATACAAAACAGAAAAATGCATGAAAAGAAAATGTGCACGACCGATACAAGTGCACATACATATGTGCTCATATGTATGTATGTATGTCACTGTTTTATGTAGCAATAAGTGGCCATATCTCACCCACCCACCATTAATTCATTCCTACATTTGCATAAAACTTTTCTCGCCTAACCAAATGTGTTGAAAGATTAAGAGTCATATAAATATGAAGAACGCTGGGATTTGTTTCCAATAAAAACTAAACAAAAGCGAATTCGGTAGAATATTTGTGTGACTATTCATTATTTGGAGTTTGAAAACAAATGTAGATACGCAAGTACATTTGAAATAACTAATTTTATTTATGCGTGTTTCTATTGCATATTTGTTAGTTTCAAATTTACTCTCATGCTAATGACAATGGAAAGTCCATAGCAATAAATTACAAATACAATTGCGCATAATTTGTATTGTTTGAATTGCTATTAGCAAATTATATGTAAGCCAGAGCAACCAAAGCAAAATTTAATACATTACTCATTGTGACTTGCAAATTATACTCCACTCGAGGTAGTTAGGGTGATGGCGAGGAAAAAGGTACAGTTTTTAGTTGAGTTCATCTATGTGCTGGAAAAGATTTAATGAACTTTTTTAATTTACATATATGAGTGCGATTGGTCGGTGAACCTACTAGATTTTTATGGAAAATTGGCGTCTAGTGTTTTATAAGCTGATGTCAGTTGGGAGATTCCTTTACATTAACGAGAAAGTGGAACCCTCGGAGACCATAAACGTTTTCAAGGATGCTATAACTACTACATTGTATGAGAGTATCCACGCTTGATCCACAGGCGACAAACTGTTGGAAATTATTGTAGCGATTGTCAATATTTGTGTGTTTTGCACTCGTTCTAGCAGCTGCAAAAACGAGGTAAATGGACAACAAAGCCTAGCACCCTGCTATTGCCCACAAGATGCGGCGTTGACCCGGTATGATTGCCCCAGTACGGTTAAGCTCTATGAATTAACCGTTATAAAGTGAACACTGAAGCTTACGAACGACTTTTCGAGGTTGTTTTCGCAGCTCAAATGCCCCCAGAGCGCAAAAAGTGCCTTTTCGAAAACAATACAGAATTGCATGCATTAAAAATATATATAAATTTTACTTCATTTCAATACAGCAATAACGATAACTGTATAAATATCGATAATCTGTCGGCAAGGTGTATATTATAAATAACATTATGGTATCAAGAACGGTTATAGTATCGATACTGATATTATGTCGAAAAATTGCATAGTGTCGATAACTTTTGTAGTATTGATAATTTTTATAGTATTAATAGTTTAATAGTAAGTAATAGCGCGAAATCATTTTTACTAATTTACTGATCTTGTGAAGACAACCGAACACTTTTCTCTGCCTACACCTTGGTCCGAGCGCATATCAACGTACTCCACCACCAAATAATATCACAATAAACTTGCCATTAAATTAAGGTTCTCCATTACTAATGCTTAGGATAAGTTTATCGAATATGATACCCATATTGCATTTACATAACTCATTTGATATGACAATATTTTCGACGAACACAATTTGCATAAAAATAGCCGCGGGGAATAGCAAATGCATACATACAGCCCTTTCAAGTAAACTCATGTGTAGGCCATGCAAATACGGAAATGTTATGCTAAGCTCAAGATAATGTAAACACACGCGTTCATGCGGAAGTTACGCATACGCCATGGCGCACACTGAGAACACACACACACACACGATATGATGAAAGCAAATGGGCGGGCAGCGCTTCTCTAAAATGCCGTGCACCGAGTACACCCTCTCGAGTGCATAACCAACAATACACTTTGAGGCATGCCCGCAGGCAGAAACTTTATAAGTTTGCTGAAACAAAAGAACGCGAAAACAAAAGAAATGAAGAAGTGATAACAATAGCTAGCTGCCATAGTAGAGCCCATGGAGAAGGCCATGAGAAAACAAGCAGCAGGCAGCAGGCAGCAGTAGTAGCCGGCAAGTTTGTGACGTATGTTTGCGTGTGTGTGTGTGAACATGCTTGACACACTTATAACTGTTGGTATTGTTGGACTGTTGGCAGCATTGCTGATTGGACAGTCGAGTGCTGCGCTGGCTGGCGTTGGTTGTAGTTAGTTGTCAAGATTGAAAGGCGTGAAGGCGTTATAAATTGTGTAAAACTGCTGCGGCTAAGAATAAAAAGTGAGTGAAAAAAATATAGTTATATCTTAAAGCTGACTAGGCAAAATTCGCTGTTTCACATTTTCTTGATTTTTTTCTTTTAATTTTAAAAGCTTTCTTAAGAGCCATGAAAGTTTTTCAAGCAAAAAAAAAAAAAAATATCGCAAAAGCGTGCAAATAGTATTATCAACTCATGATCAGCTGCATTTATTTTCCAGTTGACATGAGAGAAAAAATAGCAAGCAGTAAGTAAGTAGTTACACGTGCAGAAGAAATTTTCAATGCACACACACACACGTATGTATGCGCAAACTATTTGATGCCTTTGGCACTATCTGGTCGATAAGTCGACGATTTACTTCGACATATTACATAGTTACTAAAAATCGGTTGAGTCAGCATGAATTGGCAAATGTTATTGAGCTGATGACCGACAAGATTAGCCGTTACGTATTTGCTAGCATTAGTGCACTATTTGCCGCCCACGCTATTTCCAACTACTTGGGTATCTTGCTGCGCTTTGCTGCACTTACATACATATATAAATATGTAGGTAGATACATAGCTGTTAGTTGGAAGGCAGCATTTAATACATTCATCATTTTTCAATGTCCAACTGCATTTGCTAC
Source organism: Rhagoletis zephyria (assembly GCF_001687245.7). Taxonomy (NCBI): domain Eukaryota; kingdom Metazoa; phylum Arthropoda; class Insecta; order Diptera; family Tephritidae; genus Rhagoletis; species Rhagoletis zephyria. The sequence goes on along the minus strand of NW_016177068.1, from coordinate 3,760 downwards.
GTTCAATTTTACATGACACTTCATTTCAGATATTTGTGCTGTTACAAGCCTTAAGCGGTATTTCTTACAAACGTATTGCATGATGGTACGTGAGAAACTTGCGGGTTGAGTGAAAAAAAAGTTGTGAAGAGGGTCCGAAATGGCAAGCCAATTATAATGATGCGATAAAAAGAGATTAGGAAAAAATAGAAAGAATATTCTCCTGGCAGAAAGGGCAGATTATTATAATCTCTAGTTAAGTGTTCACTGGGAGGACACCCGGGCCCATTTGTGAGGCCTACGAGAGAATTTCACTTAGACCTGTTTCTACATGTTTTTCAACTATCATTACAACTGTCGAGTTTTCCTTAAGATGCCTAAGTTTTCGAGAAAAGTGTTGAATCGAGACGTCAAATATTCGATAAGAATTTGGAGAAACAGGTTTTAGTACCAATAGGTTCAAAGACTATTAACATACCAAATGCAAATTATTACTTAGTACCAGGTTGACCGAGCTTAGCTCGGAGTGCATATAGTTTTCAAGATTCGGGAGTCAAACACTAGTCATTTAGATACCTTCAAAACAAAACTATTTTGGAAAAAAAATTGGATTTTGATATCTATAAAGTAAATAAATTTTATTTAAAAATTTAGGTGGCAATCTTATTTAGAAATACGCTGTAATAAACAGTACATATCTTGAGCGTATATGTACTGCGTATACATACAAAAAAATGTTGATTAAAATTAACAAATTAAAAATTTTTATTACATAGTAGCGTAGCAACCCTGATCAAAAATATTTGCGGACCAAAGTTCTCACCAATACCTTTCATTTGATATCCATACTGTGATGATTTAGATAAAATGTGTAGAATCGAAAATAAGTGGCAACCTTACACTAATATCCTAAGGGATAACTCTTAGTGCATAGGGAAAGCATTGTACTTTTATTTTCTGAACAAAAAAATAATAAATATGCGATTCAAAATATGGTGGCGACCCTATTAAAAATATTTTAGAATTGGGGATTTTTAAAATATCATCCATTTGATACTCATATTATGATGTTTTAATTAATTTATAAATAACTTCGAATAGGTGGCAACCTTATGCGAGTCCTGTCGGAGATAACACCTATTTAGATAATCTTAAAATGCAAAACATTATCACATGTAATTTTTTTACTACCTACATCTTTAATTTAAGTTTATTTTACTCCAGCAACTCTACTCAAAAATATGTGTGAACTGAAACACCTATGAAAAATCTTTCGTTTGATATCCATATTTGAGACGAATAAGGTCGCTTTTGTAAAGTCTTAATTATAATGTCTCTTAATTCCAATGCCTTTAGCATATTCGTGATAAATACCTCATTTATTTAAGACATTTTCTAGCATTTAATGCAGAGCTAATATCACACTAAAGGTTTAAAATAAATATCTTAATAGTGCGACATTTGAAAAAAAAACGGTCACTTTTATTTAGCGCAGTCCTAAGTAGAAACGATGAGCAAATATCTTATATTTTTCATGTCTACACTCGGTGCTGCTCCCATTATCTTTTCACTACATCTCCGGCCTACGCTGTGCTTCGTTTTCTTTCCAGCAGTCTATGTATGGCTGGTTTTATGCAGCCGTCTTATGCCGCAGGAGGTGTCGTTTTTGTGTGAAGGATTTTGTAATTTGCGTTGGTAGATTAATGTCGAATACTTAGGCATATTGCACTTGGTACACTGACACAAATTACAGTTATATTTTAAATTAAGCAATACTCATTTGAAAGCGGAAATATATAGGAAGCAAGCCATTTAGGAAATTTTACACATACAAATTTACAAAATATATAATTGGGATACGTTGAAGAGTAATATATATATATACATACATAGTTGCCCTACGCCACACAAGTTTTCATTTCGTCGTGCCAGATCGAAGATGTAAAAGTGTAAGGCCTCTTTGTGGAATTTACAAATCTTGATGCGAGTGCTTCTACCAAGGAGGTTATAAATCATGATGTATTTGTATAGAGGCACTAATAGTGGTGTGCACTCATACCTGTTAGGGGTAGTAGCGCTGCATGGCATAGCAGAGCGGGCGTCGAAATTGTGATGTAAGCGGATGATTTTGTACTACTAAGTAACTACAGGCCCGTTCCTTTCACCCGTCCCCTAAATACTCGAAAGAACACTGAGGGTGTTCTACGTTTGGGCTACGAGAATTTAGAATCGGACAAAGCAGCAATTATTCAATTTAGAAACGGAAACCAAATACCACAATTCAAGCTGTCATTGCTGAACAGCAGGATAATAAACTAGCAAGAGAATATTCAGCAATTTCCAACTGAGGACTGAACCCTAAACTGGTGATGTGAACGTATCTCTCGCTCTCATATTTAAGACCAATGCGCCTCGGTTATGTCAAGCTCTAAACAAACTATGTATAACGATCCTCAACAAGATTGCTATCGATCTTCACCTGAAAGGCAGTTAGGTCTGTGGACGGCTAGACACTTCGGGTACGCGTCGATCATAAACGAAGTTCCGCTATGAAAGACAATAGGCTATTTGGTAGCCAATCCTGACTGCAACTGCAATGTCAAAATGCGGTGTACAAGTGATCGATAAAAGAGTCGACCGAGAAGCTCGGCGACACCATGCCCTATACGTTTGGAAAATGCCACAAACATATTTCAAGCGAAAGTTCTAGGTAGCTTTAAAGGCCTGCTCGAGATATGCAAAATGGAATTACAATCAGTATGTCAGTCAATGATGTTCTCTTTTGCATGAGTTCCGGGCGTACTGGGAACATCGAAGGCATTGGGAGAGCAGATGAATTGCCAAAGGCAGTAGCCCGTTGGGATGAACTTGAAGTGATGACGCAGTTTCACTCTTATGGAAAAGAGATTAATCCCTCTGGCCTGTCTATAATGGGAAGTAGAGCTCGGAACAAAAGTATAGAACTTCTCGACAATAGAGCTTGCTGTAACTGTCAGCTAAAATGTAGAGATGAAAGTGTCCAGCTTTTCCTGTGTGAATACCCAGGCCTTAAGAATTGTGGGTATAAATGACTAGGAAGACACATAGTAACACAACTAGCGAGCCATAAGCGAAGTAGATAATTTCATCTGAGAATCTGGATGGTACGGCGAATCAAACTTGGCTTACCACAGCTAAAACTCAACAATCATGTTATCTATGCACCATGCTAGACAAAATGCACCAGATCGTGAATACCCCTAATGTATTTTATTCGATTCTATTTTCTTTTACTTATTATATTCAATTCAATTTTATTTTATATCATTTGCATTTATTTTATTTCGATAACTTTTAATACTCATTCAAGCATCGTGTGCATTTTCTTACCAGCCACTCACATTCACTGTCATCTCCTCTTTTGTCATGATCCGACAACAGCATGTCATTCGTCGAAAATGGTGAATGAATGAGAAGTGAGATATTGAAGTGAAAGGAGCAAGGTTGCAAACAGCCGTAGGGATAAATTTTAATTTCTTGCAAGCAAGCAAAAGGAGACACAAGCACGCACGCACACGTATCATATACCGGANCAAGGTTGCAAACAGCCGTAGGGATAAATTTTAATTTCTTGCAAGCAAGCAAAAGGAGACACAAGCACGCACGCACACGTATCATATACCGGAAATATAAAAAAAAACTCAGATGCACACACCCTCACACAGGCACATACATCCTACATAAGTGCATATGTATGTATATATCAATTATATAAATAGGCAATCATGTTTCCTTTACACCC
>NW_016177067.1:8633-8775 GCF_001687245.7 Rhagoletis zephyria | reverse complement strand
GTGGGCGTGGCTACGCCCATTTGCCAAAATTTTGTAATATTCTGATTTTCTGTCTAAAACTCATTGCAAATATCAATTTTGATTGAATTATCTTCAGTAGTTACTAAAATATCGCAGTTTTCGTTTTTCTGAAAATTACCGT
>NW_016177067.1:0-8572 GCF_001687245.7 Rhagoletis zephyria | reverse complement strand
GACGGACGGACGGACAGACAGTCACCGCTTAATCGATTTCTCTTTTCATTCTGATCATTTATGTATACATTTTTCTATATCTATCTTGATTCGTTTTGCCTGTTACAAACAACCGTTATGTGAACAAAGTTATAATACCCTTGTGCACAGCTGCGCTCGGGTATAAAAAGAAAATCAGAAGATCTCCAAAAAAGTCAATCTTTTTAATGAGATTAGATCAGAAAGATATTCTGTTTTGTAGCCCACTCAATTTTACACCAAAAATTTGCAAGTTTGAAGATGCTAGGAGGAAGCATTTATTTTTTGACATTTTTTTTTTAAATAATCATCGAAGATCCAAATTTCACTGCATGAAAAATCTCAAGTTTTGACACAAAAAACGCCGAGACTTGTAAATTTAATTTTGAGTCGTAGATGTCGATTTGGATACCGTTTTTCAAGATCAGGATTTTCCCGAGATATTTTCGTTTTATGTTTGCATTGCGAATGAAGAAAAAATCAAATTTTAATATGGAAAATGTTACTCATACGCCATGTACGATCATGTACATTGTACATACGTATACGGCCATGTACGATATGAAGTATGAGTACAAAAATTATTACACATTTTCATTTGACCAATCAAAAGTGGTTGATTTAGCCACCGACTTTCATCGCAACAGAACAGGTCTTAAGACAAATAAGAAAAATTACAAAAAAGTGTTCATTTTATAGCGTTTTTGTTTCTACCAAAAAAAAATTACTTTCTCTTTGTCCTCTACGTGCAGTTACTAAGAAGAGGGCAATGAGAAGGCAACATTTTTTGTAGAAACGAAAACGCCATAAATTTATAAAGTCATTGATCTGTCATTTCAAAACTTGAGATTTTCAGCACAGTGTTATTATCAAAATTGCACTTTATTTCGAAAATTTTAAAGGAATTAAATTTGGCCAACTTTTTAACTAATCCTGCTCAATATGCACAAAATGGGAATTAAGAACAAGATGTGGAACTATATTTGATGCGATATGTAAGTATTTTCACACAATAAGTAAAAACGTGTCTGTTATGGATTTGAGGATGAATCACACTTTTATGGCTAACACGTAAACATGTTTATCCGACCAAAGCTAATTGAAATATTCCACCAATTCAGAAATGTATGTAAATATGCATGTATATTGAGTTACGCTTTAACATGCTCGTCTATGTCTGCGCTAAGTAAAGGAAAATTATATCTGTTTTCATGCATAAATATACCAACATTCTTATGTACAGAAAAATAAAACCTATTGTTGACTACAGTATTATATAGACATTAGGGTGCTTCTTAAAATGTCAGCATCTAAACTTTGTATGAGTCACGTTCTATTTACAAAATAAAGCCATCCACGAAAACTTAAAAATGTATGTAAAACTAATCAGATTTCCATTTCAAACCCTGGTAACGACTCCAAAAATTATTTTTGTTTCAAAATTTTCGTTTTGTGCGTAGAACGAAATTAGTAGTGGTCCCCTATAACATTTAGTATAGACGTTTTAAGGCGCACCCTAATAGACCTACACACATATTATGTATTTATGCACACAGTGACTCAAAAAGGTGATCACGTGTTGAATATTTTTAATCTTTACAATGTTTTTTAAGTTATTTTTTTTATAAAAATATTGTATAAGCTTCATCCAAAACCATATAAATCCAAATTTATGTTTTTATAAAAAATTTGGGAAAACCAAAATCTCAAACTTTTAGAAAATTTTTGAGTATGCTGTAGCAAAAAATAATTGCGTTGATCTTACATAATTTTATTTTTTTGCTGACGGTTTTTACACTTTTTTATACACAAAGCATGAATTCTTTATGAAATAAAATGCGGAAGGCTGTTCGCAGCAGAATTTCGAAAAATAAACGCCAGATTTTTTAAATCCACTTTTTATAAATAAAAAAAAAACACAAAAGGCGCAAAAAAAAAATTATTAAAAATCAACTCGATATTTTACCAAAATAGCCAAGTGAAACTTTCACTAAAAAGTTTGAAATTTGTGATTGTCGAACTTTCCTAAATTTTATGTTAATTATGAAATTTTTTATCTATGGAAAAGATTTTTATAAAAACTTGGACAATATTTTTATAGAAAAATAACACACAAAAAAATTACTTGAAAAACATAATGAATACTAAACAAAAAACCAACACGTGGTCCACTATTTGAGTCACTGTATAAATAAGTATATATGAACATTAACAAGCGTATTGAAAAAAAATCCTTTTAACAAGCTTGGCAGAAATTTCAGTCTATATAGTGATATTATGTACAACACATATATCTTTGGTCATAAGCAATAACCTCCTAAGTCGACTTAAGAAAGAATTGCATTATATATGCTATCGTACTCCATGTGTATGTGAAATCCCCATCTCGCCAGCTAGGCAATTTAATAAAAGTTATAGACAAACATATTTTGATTTCCCCATAAGGATAACAGTACAATCCAAATGTAAATTTTTTTTTTTTCAAATTCAGTGTTTTCGACTTAGGCGGTTATTGCTTATGACCTCAGTTGTATACATACATATATACTTCAATTCATAAGCGTATGCGTGAGTGCTTTCACTATTCGCCACACACTCGTAATGTCCTTTTGTTATTTGCTCAACCGAAATTCACTCACTGAAGTAAACAATGCTTGCAGATATCTTTTTTCTCCACTCGAAAGCTGATTATTACTTTTTTTTGAACACTTGGCTAGCCTTTCTACTTTACCTCCTGGAAGCCTCTTTCACTTTTTTCATTACCAACACCACCGTTATGTGTATAGAAATTTCTGGAATGCGGCAAAAACTTTTATTATTCAGTATTTTGCATTCATTCATTGATTTAATTTTGTCAACCTTTTATATTCATGTTCACATCGTTTTGTGGTAGATATTGTGCGAGCAAGCATAAATAGCCAAGTGTTTGAGAATAAAATCCAGATTCTGGTTTATGTCGTCACTTAGTCCTTTCACACAATATTTAATTTTGCTACAAATTTCTTTATTTATGTACATACTTATATGCAAACTTAAGTACATACATTAGGGTGGCTCACCAAAAAAGTTGCGATTTCTCCACCGGAGTTATAAAATTTTGTATATGTATTTTGGGACTTTTGCAGAAAATATTTCGGAAAAAACACTAAGATTTAAGCGAGCTGAACCATTGTAAAAATCTCATTATTTTGATTCCGTTTGAAAAAAGTTGTTAAAAATTTCTATTCCGATCTTCTAAGCTTAAAATTTTCAAACACCTGAGATGGATTTTTTGAAAAACTAGTTATATTTATAAAGAAAAACTCGATTTTCTGAAGAATTTAAAAACTTAGTTTTCTGCCACAGAGGTCATATAATAAATGAGACTTTCTAATTCGAATTTTTATGGAGAATGATGCACTCTAATGAATATACTTTTGTATATTTGGAATAAATTGAAATGCTAAAGTGTTGAAATGTTTATATTTCATTCATTTTGTCCACTCAAGTAGTTTTTTTTTGCTCGTTACTTGCAATTTGAAAGTCAATGGACGAGACAATTCTAATACAATGTAGCAAATAAAGCACAGTAGTTCCACAAAGGCTTTAATGTACACATTTATTTGAACACAATAGATTCAATATAAAAATAGAAAAATACAGGCGACATATAAATATCTTTTTTATTTCGCCCACACTGCAGGCGGCCATCAAACACGCTGGCTTTATAGATCAATGGCTTTGCGTATTCAATGTACAATTTCTACAGCCATTTCCATTAATACATATACTTATATAGAAGCTTGCCACCACAACATTCCTCCTTGTGCAGGATACACCACATTATTGCTCTCACCAACGCAGCAGATAAGCAATTGCTTTGCCTTATCACAGCCACCTCATTCAGTTGTAGGTTGAACCCCGCTTTCAACTCCATGGTTTCACTTTTGAAGCCACCAATGGGTCGATGGGTGTATGTACAAGTGCGCGATAGCTATATATTCGTCACATTTAATGTACCGGAAATTGTCCATTAAGCGAGGCGCAATCGAATTCATTTGCATTGATCTCCAACTGCTGTCATAGGCTTTGCTTTCCGCCCACAATGGTATTAGCAATATTTCCTGCTCAATTTTTCCATTTACTCTTATCGGCAATAAATACATTTTTTTATATTGTTTTTATTTTTCTCTTATTTTTTATGCTTTCGCTTTGTGTCATTTTGCCGCTTTGTTGTATTCTATTTGCTGCTATACTCCTTTGGTGTTATCTTACCACCCTACCATCATTTCCGTACACTTAGGGATAAAACGATACGAGTAAATACAAGTACATACATACTCGATACTTTTCGTTCGATAACAAGTAATTTTGGTATCGATACTTTTGAACCAAGTACTGAGTAGGTATCGAATACTCGTATCGAAACCCGATACCAGGCGAATTTTCTTTCGGAATTTTTTTCAATCATTGAAGATATAAATTACACGTAGTGTATGTATAATGGAAATATTCACTTTTCACTTGATTTAAATACGAACATTTTTAAACGGTAATCAAATAAAAAATTTTCATTGAGATTGACTTCTTGTAAACCTTTCCAAGGTGTTATCTCTGTTAAATACCATTCATCATTAAACATATAGTTTTGCTACGTTATGTTGTTTAATTTATTTTGAATTGCTACATTATTAACTTTCATTTTTCGTATTTTAGGATTCGCCGAAGATGATCAATTTATTACATAAAAAGTATCGATACTTTAGATCCGATATTTTTCGGGTATCGATACTTTCTTACGATAGATACTACTTCCAAGTGAAGGTATCGTTTCATCCCTACTTACACCACAATGAACTTGATTGCTTCACTTCTTCAACTTTATGCCGTTTATTGGCAAATTGCAAAAGCCACCAGAAAAGCATTGTTTATTAACTTTGTTATGCTTTCTCGCTTACTTGCTGCTTAATTCACTATACACACTGAACTTCTAATAAAGATACTGGAAGTTGAAATAAGTCGTCATATTCTAATGCAAAAGTCATTCATTTGTAAATATGTATGTATGTATGTGCATGTAGCAATTTGTCAAAAAAAGTTTTTTTTTAAGCAACGTGCAGTGCTGCAGCTTTTTTAATTGCTAGAGCATAAAGTAAAACAAAAATCAATATAATTCTGCTTTCGCTTTAGATATAGTGCTGCCATTTTATGTTAAAGCAATAATACTAAAATACTCGTAATCTGATTTCTATATTTTTTTAGAGACCTCTTCTTAAATGGACTTATGGAACACAACGCCATTCCAATGTTGTTAAGTGCGTATCTATTAGTTTGTGTATAAGTACGCGCAAGCAAATATCCTTTCTCCACAGCCCGCAGGCATGTTCTCTTAATTTGCTTATTTAGGCTACTTTAAATTTCAAAGATGGGTTCATAGTCCACACCAAAAGAACAAAAAAAGAAAAAGAAATGAAAACGGGGCACAAAAAGTGAAACACCTCCAAGCGTAAAATATTTTCCCGCATTTCTTATTTTTTCCAAATCCAAATGCATATAAAAAAAGCTGTTTCCTTTGCTACTTCTTCTTCTTCACAGAACATAGCATTCAACTTATATAATTGCTGACTTTGTTGCTATTGTACTGGCCTCTCCGTTTTGTCTTCGCGATTTTGCATACCTTGTTGTTGTAGAGAAGTACACTTTTAAATTTATTTACATAATTTATTTGACGGTCAGTGGGGTAAAATTGAAAATTAATGGTGAAATGGTGCGCACCACAGGCGCGGGATCCCTTCGAAACCGAAGTGTAGCAAATGTTAAATGCTCGCAGCTTCACACAGAACAGATGGCTTCAAACTTGAAAAGTCGAATGCGCTACAAATAACAAATGAGTTAGGGAAAGTTAGCTGACGACATACATACATCCATTCAAAGAGAGCAACAGGCGGGTGCACCCGGGTGGTGAGATCCATATGTAAATGAATGAATGAAGTGTGAATGAAGAAAATGTGAGTGGCATGAACAAAGTAATACCATAGTGTCACACTGTTTTGTGGTGCTGTATTCAATTTATGTATCCAATTAGGGTGGTACTTAAAACCAAATTAACGATTTTTTTAAGTCTCCCTATTGCGCGCCACGCCTTAACCGACTCCAATCGGGGCCAAAATTTATATGTGATATTTTCGACTATAGAAGTGTCGATTTTAGGTATTAGATGAAAAAAATAATAATTTTAATTTTTTGAGTCTCCATAGAGGTACCTGAACTTTGCCCCCTGTGCGACACGCGTTAACCGACTTCTTTAGGGACCAGCGATATCTTCGACTACAGTAGCATCGACGTAGGGGTTGAGGCTTAGGAAATCTGATGTACAAATTTGCCTCCAACATTTAAGGAACACCCTAATTTACATATACGTACATGGAAACCGTAATGTCATAGAATTTTTGTTCGCTATATGTACATACATATGTATGTATTTAAACTTGTAGCTGAAGCGTGCATTGAATGTCACAGTTTGACAATCATTCAAATTTATTTTTGTACCTATACAGTCATACTGTTGTTGTGTGAATGAATGAGTGTGTTTAATAGCGTCACTGTCACTTTGACATCTTCACTTTAGTTGAATTTTGATATTCTGAAAGCAATAAGAGGAATAAAGAGTCAACTGCTGGCCTTGTTGGCCAAAGTTAATGGGCTGCAAAAAGGCGGTTTCTGCTCCGGAACTTCTAAGCCTTATGCATATATGTAAATTTGTAAGTAGATACATAAGTATAAGTAAATTCATATCGCTTCTATATGCGGTTACCAAATGGTGTTTTAAACCCCTTTACACTTCCGTTACACACACACTTGAGGTTTATTCTTTTGCCTTCTTTCAATGGCTTGTACAAATTCGATTTCAATTGAGTTGTAAGCCATAAAACTTTAGCCAATTATGTAAATAATAATAGCTTGAATTCTTGATGTTAATGGGCTTGATTAAAGCGCAAACAATATTCTTGTAGAAAAAATAGCAAACCAATTTTTGCTTGAAAGACTATGAATATAAAAAAAAAATCACCAAGAGCCTTTTGAGTCACTGAAATTCTCTACAACAACTCCAGGTGAAGGATCATTGTTGCCTCAATTTCATTACTATTGCTTTTGGTCGAATAAAACCAAGAAGATGCCATTAATATGATTTAAAATACCATATCGTTAGTTAAATAAAAAATTCATTAAATTTTAATTTTTAATGAAATAACTAAAAATTAGAATAAAACTGTAGTTTTTTTTTAAAATGACTCAAAAAAGTTATTGGTATCTTAATCCAGTTTTGGTAGATTTTTTTCAATTTTTTTTTTTATCTACGAAAGTCTTTGGAGGACTTTGGAGAGACTTGAAATTGACCGGATACATTCCAGTTTGTCGTTAAATTTCGACTATTCGGTGAATTTCAAGAACTCCCATATCCGATAACTCGACTAATAGGATCGAAATAGTTGACAGTTGCACAGAAGGTTTTCTGATTTCTTTCATAAGAAAGGCGGCAGAATTTCCTATGTAACTGCACAACATATTTCATATTTAGGCAGATCTTTCTTTGGTGGTTGGTTTAACAAAACGAAAGAAAAAATAACGCTAAAACCCCACCAATCAACTCATTTATATTTCCTATACTTCATTTAATTTAGCTTCATTATCATTGTGAAATTTTCTTCAGTATCAAAAAATTCTTACTTTAACAAAATTAGATACATACACTTACCACTAGTACCTAAGTGAAATCAAAAAGTAAGCAGCACTCTACTCACCTTTGGTATTGTTGCAGGATAATCCAGATTATATCCTCTTGTCAACTATCAACTTCAATGTGCACATTATAAGTCCACTTGTAAATCATTGTGTAGAAAAATATAAGCATTTAGTTTGCGCATTATAAATGTTGTAGATTTTGTAAAAAACAAAAGTGTCCTCTTTACGCGTACACTACTTCCTTGCACTACTTTTTTATAAAATTATTTACTTCTTTGCACATTTTTTTTTTCATGTCGCACTAATTCATAGCGCTTTGTATATTTGTTGTGGTTGTGGTTGTTATTTTTCTACTACAATTTCTTTTGATTTTTTATTTGTTTACTCTTGAACACATTCGTAACTCTTCATTAGAAAACTCAGCAGATTTTTTTTTTGTATTTATAGGTTAAAGCAGACTTTATTTGTAAACTTTTTTGTCAATATTTGAGCACCCTGAAATACACATGCTTTCAAATTATTACTACTATTTTTTTTTACGGTTTGGCAGCTTTTTCAGTACTCTCCACCTCGTTTGGCTGCGGATAACGCGCACTCAGCATGAAAATTGTATGTACGTGTGAGTGTACTTGTTCACCTAACGGGTTATTATGACTACCTATCACTTTTACAGCTGACGCGATTTCCCTTTTTACCTTATTACCTTTTAATTTACATATGCACTATCGTCTTCAGTCTGATTTTCACTTTGTTCTCTTCTTCGCCTTATTTGCATTCTTACCTTTTTCCGATTTTGTACCTCACCTTATATTCGCCTGTACATAAACCTCTA
>NW_016177066.1:0-8775 GCF_001687245.7 Rhagoletis zephyria | reverse complement strand
ACTGTCGCTGTGAGTTGGACAAAAACACAGCCAAAATAGTGAAGTTATAACGCAATTTTTTTTGCGTTTAATATAAAAAATTCCAAGCAAAATCGCTGCTGCAATACAGAATGAAATATTGTGCTAGTGTATAAATATTTTTTTTTTATTTGTATGTATGTACATATGTATGCCTAAGTGTTCACCCTGCAACAACCGCTAAGGATCTAGGAGTACTCCAAAATTAACCGCAATGCATATTAAAAATCTAGTTCAATTAATATTGTGATGTCCTAGGGCAGGACCATATACTCCTCCAGCACTACATAACATCAGAGTAGCACAAAATTACTCCACGGAGTGATTACGATCATTAAAACATGAGCAATAATCAGGTAACAATAAGCTAGTGTGGAGACACGAGTTGCTCTGCTACTGCATTACAGGGGAGCCTTTTGACAGTACTCAAGACTGGCACAAATGGACCACATGGTCCAACGATCTTTGCAGGGTCATGCTTATTCTTGCACAATGATTACTGGTGATTTACCGATCGTAATCACTACACCAGTCATGCCCAACGCTGGCAGAACTCCATAAGCAAGTGCTCTGCGCTGGGCATGCCTGCCCTACGCGATGTTTATTGCGCTATGTTGTCAAGAGATAGGGACTCCATGGAGTAATTACTTGGAGTAGTTTTGTGCTAATATGATGTAATGCACATCTGCAGGAGTATATGGTCTTGCCCTAGGACATAACCATATTAATTGAACCACATTTTTTATATAAATTTCGGTTAACTTTAGAGTATACTCTCTGATCCTTAAGTAAAGAGTACTCACATGCGTGCATGGAGTAGTCGTGATTTTTGCAGGGTAGCCAACGAAACTGAGTGTGGTAAGGAAAAAGGGTGCCATAACAGCACAGTGGTGGCAATGGTGGTAGCGGTTGATGCTGGTGCTGTTTGTCGTGTCGCACGACCACCAGAATCGAGTGTGAAAGTTGCTTTGTCAGCATCAAATATGAAATAAACGTCAATACACACATGAATGTTATGCGCCAACTGCAGTGGTAAAAGTGACAGCATGGCGCACTTCCGTTTCCCAAATTCAATTCCTGGAAAAAAATTTACGTGCATGTATATGTATGGTAGTATGTATGAATGAAATGTGTACATTAGGGTGATTTCTTTTTGGCGACTACTTTGTTTTGAACTCCTCTCTTTGTCATTTTGACAGCATCAACCATTTCGCTGATGTCACATTATTTGTTTTTTNAAGTGCTCTGCGCTGGGCATGCCTGCCCTACGCGATGTTTATTGCGCTATGTTGTCAAGAGATAGGGACTCCATGGAGTAATTACTTGGAGTAGTTTTGTGCTAATATGATGTAATGCACATCTGCAGGAGTATATGGTCTTGCCCTAGGACATAACCATATTAATTGAACCACATTTTTTATATAAATTTCGGTTAACTTTAGAGTATACTCTCTGATCCTTAAGTAAAGAGTACTCACATGCGTGCATGGAGTAGTCGTGATTTTTGCAGGGTAGCCAACGAAACTGAGTGTGGTAAGGAAAAAGGGTGCCATAACAGCACAGTGGTGGCAATGGTGGTAGCGGTGGATGCTGGTGCTGTTTGTCGTGTCGCACGACCACCAGAATCGAGTGTGAAAGTTGCTTTGTCAGCATCAAATATGAAATAAACGTCAATACACACATGAATGTTATGCGCCAACTGCAGTGGTAAAAGTGACAGCATGCGCACTTCCGTTTCCCAAATTCAATTCCTGGAAAAAAATTTACGTGCATGTATATGTATGGTAGTATGTATGAATGAAATGTGTACATTAGGGTGATTTCTTTTTGGCGACTACTTTGTTTTGAACTCTTCTCTTTGTCATTTTGACAGCATCAACCATTTCGCTGATGTCACATTATTTGTTTTTTTTTTTTGCACTAGTGCAGTAAACATATATTTTTGTGTAGTGGGGTAGTTCACCCATCTTCGTTTTGTACCATATCAACTTTTGGACTTACATGAAACCGTATTTGACTACGTTCCATATTTCAACCAAAAAATAGTCGCCAAAAAGAAAAAGCACCCTAGTGTACATACGTACCCAGCAAGATTGGAGCTGTCAAAATACACTTGCAATATTGCAGATATTTGTGAAACGATTTGCTTTTTTTGTTTTTTTTTTTCNGGAGCTGTCAAAATACACTTGCAATATTGCAGATATTTGTGAAACGATTTTCTTTTTTTGTTTTTTTTTTNATGTATATGTATGGTAGTATGTATGAATGAAATGTGTACATTAGGGTGATTTCTTTTTGGCGACTACTTTGTTTTGAACTCTTCTCTTTGTCATTTTGACAGCATCAACCATTTCGCTGATGTCACATTATTTGTTTTTTTTTTTTGCACTAGTGCAGTAAACATATATTTTTGTGTAGTGGGGTAGTTCACCCATCTTCGTTTTGTACCATATCAACTTTTGGACTTACATGAAACCGTATTTGACTACGTTCCATATTTCAACCAAAAAATAGTCGCCAAAAAGAAAAAGCACCCTAGTGTACATACGTACCCAGCAAGATTGGAGCTGTCAAAATACACTTGCAATATTGCAGATATTTGTGAAACGATTTGCTTTTTTTGTTTTTTTTTTTCAAAGACATATTTCACACAATGTGTTGAAGGTTTTTACTAGCAACAAATTTCTTACGCACGAACGCTTTCAAAGCAAAGCGTCAGCGATGACATGTCTAGCAAAAAAATTAAATGTTTATAATAAAGACAGAGTAGAGTAGGTGTACGGTGGGCTTGAACACCTTAAGTGATAATAAATGTCTATATACATATATAATACGGGAAGGGGTTTTTTTGTTCAGGATAAAAGATCGTACAGATTTTCAAAATGAAATGTCAAATTAAAGCGCTTAGCATGTAGATGTGCAAACTGGTTTTTGTTTTTCGAAAAGAGTTGCCACCGGTTAAAAAATTTCAAATTATATATATATTCAAATTATTTAAAAAGAATAAATCAATTATTACAAAACGGGTATCAATTGAAATGGTTCAGAAAAGCTTTGTGTTTTAGCTGAAATATAGGAGGGTTGCCACCCGTTTAAAAAATCATATTAAGTAAGAGAAACATGTATCACCATATGGATGCCAAACGAAAAGCGTTTCGGAAAGTAGTTTGAAAATATTTTTAAGATGGTTGCCACCTGCAAGAAATGTCGAATTTAGTTTACTTATGCAGAAGTTACACGTAATATCATAAAATGAATATCAAGGATGTGGAGGAGGGTTAAGAAATCTTTAGTTTGAACTCTAAGAATATTTTTGAGGTGTTGAAAGAGGGTCGCCACCTGTTTAAAAAGTTAAATTCAGAATATGTTATAAGTTATAAGTCAAAATGTTTTATAAGTTATAAGTTAAATAAATTATTGAAATATGGGTATAAATCGAAGTGTATTTAGCGGGGTTGTTTGAAAATTTAAATTCCACTTAATTCATGAATTAATTAAAATATGTATCGTAGTGTCCGGCGAAGGAGAGTTAACAATGATTAAGCTTAAAAATACTTTCGATCGGGGCTGCCACCTGTTTGAAAGGTCAAACTAAATTAAATAATTCAAAAAGTATATGCAATATAAAAATACCGCAGTCAAACGAAAGAATGCTAAGAAATCTTTAGTTTTAATATTTCTAATGTTTCAAGAGAGTTGCCACGTGTTTAAAAAGTTAAATTCAAATTATTTAGTAAGTTGGATGCATTAATAAAAGAAATGCCTTTGAAAGGGATTTATTCCTGACCTTAATTTAGGAGGGTTTCCATTTGTTCGAACAATCAAATTCGAGTTAGTTCATCAGTTTGTTGAAATACAAGTGTATCACAATGTCAGACGGAAATTATTTTAAGAAAATTTTAGTTTGAGAATACTTTTGAAAAGGAATTTCAAATATGAGAGGTCAAATTAGAAGCCTATGACTTTTTTCATAAAAAATAAAGTAGGTTTAAAGAGCTTCACAAACAGACGTTTTCATACATTTTTCAGTTTATAAACCTTTTTTAAAGCTACTTTATTTTTTATGAATTTGGGTTTTTCAGTTTATAAACCTTTTTTAAAGCTACTTTATTTTTTATGAATTTGTGTGTTAGCCTGTGGATGTATGATAAAGTTTTATTTTTTTAATTAAGAACTTTTTTTCATTGGTATAGGGTGATTTGAAATTCGATCAAAATAAAAATATGCACTATGCGACACTGCTCTTCACTTAGAAACGGCTGCACGTTTTTGATGAAATATGGCACTCGGATCTCTTATAACTCTGACTAACATTTGGAATATATTTTAAGTTTTTAAAATTTAATTTTAGACGTTTTAACGCCATGCAGGTTCACTAGTACTATTACATTTGACTTAAAATATGAAGCAACTTGTGGGAATTTCCATGGGTGGCGAACGTGGCAGTGGTATGCATTCAATGCGATTAAAAACAGAGAAATACTTCAGATGTACCTTCCGTCTATCACATTTATGTCGATTTGGTTTTTCGTTTTTCGATCTACATCTACGTTTTATTGTGTAAGCTGAATATTCCGATGATGGGGTCAAGATACCTTTCTTGCCCACCCGCCGGAATTGAAATCTGAGCACCTTTGAGTACAAGCAGTTTACAAATCTTTTGCAAATTACTCGATTATTTCCAGCGATAGTTGAGTAGTAGCAAGTATTTTCTTCAATACTCTTAATTAATTAGTAGAAGTATCGAGTATATGGCAGTATCGGACGAAAACTATGCGCGTCCACCGGAGAGAATGGACACTACTTGCTGGCAATGTCTCTCTTACACCACCGCATTTTCGCCCAAAAGGTCGCATTGATCTTCTGTCCTACTTCGCCCATCAAATTTCTTGGCTGAGGGTGATATCAGCCTTGCTCTTCCCGAAAACATCAACCAGCTGAGCAGTGACAGCTTCCCACTTAATGGCCTGGACATCAAAATCATCAAAAGAAAGAGTGTTGCGCTAGAATTTTTTTTCTCCTTTTTACTGGGTTTTTTTTTGCGTGGTGAACAGATGCTGCAGAAGTCAGTGGACCGCTCCACATGGAGTAGTTACCGCATATTGGTTGGTCGTGTTGCCCAGGGTGTGTGAACCCTGACGCAAGGGTTTCCGTTATATTTTCGGCATTTAAAGCTGCATCTTAAAGTATTGTATATATATATATTTATATATATATATATATTCTCGAGGATTTTTTTTGCTCCAGTCTTCATTGAGCTCAAGTATCTAGTTCTAGTACTTACCCACCAGATATTAGTTCTTATCGCACATATCAGTAAATTAAAGCTCTTCAAAAATCATTCAACCTTTTTCATGGAAGTATTTCGAGTATTTCTTCAGCACCTTTTGAAAAAATGTTTATTGAGAAGAATTTGATAAGTAGCGAATGCTTATTATTGTTTCGCTATTCACACTATCACCCCTATTGCTAGTGTCGACTAGTAGTAGTAGATAAACGACTATTAATCGATTATCGATTCTCCGTGGTATTTTCAAAGTCATTTTCTCGTTCAACAAGGGAGTGAGAATAGTTTATATCATCCTTCTACAAAACTATTCACAGACGCTTATTGAACGAGAAATCTACATTCACAATACCAAGGAAAAGCGAAAATCGAATAAGTGTCGTTTATCTACGACCAGCCGACACTCGCAATAGGGGTGTATATCACTTTTGTCGGCATTTTTCCTAATTTATAATGTTTTTGCTATTTAATGAAGTGGCTACTTAATTTACCACAAACTCTGAAAATACACAAAAATTGGTAGCGCCACTTCATCGTTAACTCTAATATAAACTGCAGCGATAATCCAACAGATTCACTGACTGTTGCTCAGCTCAACATTTTACCACAATATGTACTTGACGTACTCCGATGTTACTTCAACTCGCACATATGTGAATACGTATGTGCATATGTATGTTCATACTTTCCATAATTGAAGCATAGAAAGAAATGGGACCTCTGAGAGAGAAATGGGGAAAAAAACGACCTAATGTCATTCATTATATCATTGTAAGTGTCAACTGTCACTTAGCATATCCTTTCGTATGAATATGGTTGACAACCACTGGGGTTGTGTAGACAGAAAAACAAGCGGCGACAATGTTGCCTACTAGTATAAGTAGTAATGATGTTGCTATGCATATAAAATAATATTCATACATACATCTGTGTCTAGTGCATATCTACATATGTATGTAAATGTGTAACTTTGGCTTGGTATCGCAGCGACAATTTATTGATGAGCCGCTTTCCGAGAAGGTCAAGCAGATATGTATTTGAAAATTTATGCCAACATTAACATGAATGTCATAGCAATCAACCAAAACAAAAAATACAAAAAGAAAACAATGACAATCGTTCGATGAACCAAATAACTTACAACCGCAGAGCGTGTTTTTTGTTACACGTTGTGGGCATGCGTGTCAGTTTGTGCTGCACTGGTATCGAGTGTGACTGTTGTTAAGCTGCCGGCAATTGATCACATGCGCCGCGAGGCCTGGACATCGACGATGACTCACTACACTTGCGTGAAGATGAAGGAGAATTCACGTATATATACATATTTATGGGTATACATACATATGTAGATCATGCTAATATGCAGGCATGTAAGCACGATGTATGTTCATGTGGAAAGATAGCATAGATAGGAGGATGGTTTGAGTCATTGAGCAGCCGATTAGTCCACTTTACACATGCCCAGCGTTTCCTTACATATGTATGTGCATACATATCGTCGTTTAAAGTACAAAACCGCGTATCAACAAAATGCAAAACCGCGTAGCAAGATAACGCAAAAGCGCGTATATGAGGTTGCATAAATTGTTTTTGAGAGTGTAAAAACCCTCATATTTCAAAATGGTTACCTTTTTTATAAAGCAATCGCATTTCTGGCTTGTATACCTATTTCAGGACGAATGGATAAGAATTGAGCCAAGAGCTTGTGTAAGTCCAATTTTTGGCAAAAATGTAAGTTACGCGGCTTTGTACTTTAAACGACGATATGTGTGTATTTATTTATTTATTTATGACCTTATGCAGATTTCTAATCTTCTTATCACAATTTACTTCGATACTCTCATTGATCTTAACGTATTATTAGAACCGGTATATACATTAAGCCGTACCACCTTACAAGCAAATAAAAAAGAAGTTCGCCGTGCACCCCTAAATGCAATTTCGAAAAAAAACAATTTTTTCTTTGCGGAGAGTTCGAAACTCGACAATGAAGTTGGAAGCGGAATTTATTCTGACAATCTTTTGCTAAACCTTAGCAGGCGGCTCCCTGGCCACTGTAGCGTTTTTCAGGCCCAATTAACAACTATAAGGGAAACCGTCCTATGGCTTACCCCTCTAATTCTAAACGCAATTTCTAACTGATATAATATACATGTCTTTATATGCGATATGTTTTTTTTACCAAATAAAATATAACCTAAAATGTGGCTTAATTTCAGAGTTTATATTCCATGAGGCACTAAAAGATTAACAAAAAATCCTATTTATTTTGTAAAAGAAGCCTTGCTTTAACCGTCCGATTGCTGAATATGAACGCACGCAAGAAGAACACTGTGTCGACTAAATCTGTAAAACGACTCAGCTTCTTAGGATTTACAATCGAAAAGAAAACGCAAAAATAAAACTGTGTTAGTCGTTACGACCTCCTCAAAAGTGGCTGCCGAATGCTTAAGTACCTTAAACGAGCTTGCGACGAAAGTTACCATTAACGTGGTATGGGTACCCGGGCCCAGTGGAATACCGGTACACGAGCTTGCGAGGGGGGTATTCAGCCGTCCCACAGTGTCATGACTCCATATAGACTGCAGCCAGAAATAGTAGTCGTGCTCCGATTCCGCTGAAATTTGTTACAAGCACAGTCAATATTTACTTAGTTTTAGACACTTTCACGAAGTAACGGTACTCTTCCTCGATGGATGAATTAATTAATGATCAGGGTTTTTGTGTGTAGTAAAATATATTTATATGTATTATAAAATAATTCAAAACAGTTTAAATTTCCGCATTATTTAAAAAATTTTATTTGCAGCCCATGCATCTTTTCATAAAATATCTGGTAAAAAATATTATTCTTAAACTCACCAACTTTGGGAACGATCTGGAAAAAACCTGCGGACAAATTAAAAAAAAATATTGCTTGAAATGTTCTAATGGATATATTGATTGCCATGTAATTGGCATTACAATTTTTTTTTAAATTTCATCATTGAATTTTACTACTTTTGGCCGCAGTCGCGACACTTTGCGGCCACCTAACTCATGTAAGCACCTAATCAAATCTATTTTCATGGAATTGGCCAACGAACGATGGGCGAAAGAACCAACATGTTCCATTAATAAACAGATCTGGCCATATATTTATTAATGAGAAAATATCCAAAACTCTTATACAAATCGATCCCAGGAATGGGTTACCCCGCTTAGGATTTCTGTGGTGTCCTCAAACTTGCAATTTTTAATGAATATCTTTTTCGGTGTTTAGCTGACCTCGACTCTGTGGACTGCCACGACCTTCAACGATACATTAAGGCTACACGATAGTTCTATCATATGGGAATCTAAGGGAAAGGAAAAAGAGTTCGTAAATAGTGGCATCACAATGGGTCAAATGGCCTAAGCGTGTCTCCCTGCCGGACTGTGCGGCGTGAAAATGACCTAGGGGTAGCTTTTTTAATTTTTCTGTGACACCT
>NW_016177065.1:0-8776 GCF_001687245.7 Rhagoletis zephyria | reverse complement strand
ATAAACGATTTTTAATCCGGTTTTTCTTCGAGAAAATATCCAATTACGAACTTGTTTACGATGATTTTGCTGGCTGGGATTCTGTCGAATTCGCCAAGAACAAAATAGCGGTACTACTGATCGCGCCACCTCTATCTCCCAACATCGTGCTCAGTCCAAAGTAGTACTTGTTGGCAAGAGTGATTCTCCGTTAGATATCAAGACTGATATTGTTATTGGTGTTAATGCTGGTTCCTAAATAAACGAAGTGGTCTTGTTTTTCAAACTTATAACTGTCAAAAGTGACATGGGTGCCGATACGCTTATGCTCTGACTGTTTGTCTGTTGATAGGAGATACTTCGTTTTGTCCTCGTTCATCACCAGACCCATTTGCTTTGTTTCTCTATCTAATTCCGAGAAGGCAGAACAGACATAGTCGTTGCTTTTACCTATGATAAAAATGTTGTCGGCTAACGTCAGCAATTAAACGGTATTGTAAAGAATTGTGCCTAAGGCGCTTCAGTTATGCGCCTCGACCCCGATAAGGCCGGAGCCCTTCCTTACGGTGGGTCCCAGTACGATAAAGGAGGCATTCAGGAAAGAAAAAAAAAACTGAGTGAACTGCACTGGCGAAGCATCACGGTACTTCGTCAAGCCAAGAGCTTATTAGGGGGGTACAATCTAAAAAGATACAGGCTACTTTTAAACCTCCCCAAGGAGAGGCTAAGAATTATAATAGGCATTTTGACGGATCATTGCAGGCCTCTTGTTTAATTTGGGAATCTGATCACGCGGCTTTTGTCGCTTTTGTGACTCCACCAAAGAGACACCATTGTACCTTCTCTTGGAGTGCGAGGCCGTTTCACGAAGAAGCGAGAGGTGCTTAGGACATATATGGCCAAGTGAAGAGCACATAGACTCCCTGCCCCGGGACTTACCCTGCTCATCTATTTATCTGTCTATCTTCTCCAATATCATATTAAAAGAAATCGCATGAAACAGTGTCGCCTAAAACCTCGTTTGGTATCAACCGGATCGGAGAGTCTACGGTTGGGAATATTCTTTAAGTATTAGCACAAGATTTCTGGCTAGGTTGCCCTCTAATTCAAGAGCTCAACAGCCGCAACTTCGAAGTCAGTACCAGCTTTTATTTCTGACGAACGAGCCATGCCAAAAAGGTTTGTTTTGAAAACAGGAGTTAAGCCCTTTCTGACTGAATGAAAATCAAACTTTTTTAGCCAATCGATTAACACAGCTCTTTAAGCTAACCTGCATCACACCTACATCCAGGGCGGATACAAGGAGACAGCTCTGGACGTCCCGAAAGTTAAAATATCACTACAAGTAGAAAAATTTGCATTAGTGTCATTACTAGGCATAGAAAGGGCTTTCAAGAATGAACTCCCGTATGCTCAGACCTACATATGGATAAACTCTGATTGGGCTTATCCACCAACTACTCATCAAATTAGAACTGGCGAGATAGACAACTTGTAGGTCCGTCAGGAGGGGCACTCCGCATGCGTATGAGTATCAGGGATGAAAAAGTAGGTACAATTGTACCTTTTTCCGACGTTTGATGACTTAAAGGTACATTAGGTACAGCCACTAGATTTTAGGTACAATCATCTTTTGATCAGATGCATTTTTAGTTTTTGTTTCTCTTTCCTTTACCGTGCTAATATATTTACGTGTAGGCACGGGAGAAGCTTCGCCTTCATTTTGAAGAATAAACAATTCTAAAGAAAAGTGGTCAAAAGGAAGCCTTTAAAAAAGTCATATTATGTATTATCTTAAACATCTTACACTGGGCCTTATGAATAAAAACTAAGCATTTGCTTTTTCTTAAAATTTCATACCTTTTACTTCAATTTTGTTTGAATAAATTGAGTAAAAGATCTGAGATTTTAAGAAAAAGCAATTGCTTATTTTTATTCATACGGCCCACTGTTTTTAGAGCAGCTACTACGAAAAATTAACACTTCTTAAACTTGTAATTTTTTTCTATTAATCTTAACGCTTATTTTCACTAAGTCAAATTCAAGGGCATTTGCGGTCAAATAAGTGAAAACAAATTGCCAAATGAGACTAAAAAATGGTATTTTGATTGATTTAGATCATAATAGGCCTTCAGGCGTTTACATGCGCTGTTAAAGTGGCTATTTGTAAGTTTTTGGCCCATAATATCATCGGTAAAAGTAGGGATAAAGGAAAGAAAGTTGTGTCAAAATATGTCAAAAAACTTTGTTGTCATAATATGACATAATGGATGCAACATCGCTCTTAAAAACATCGATGCTCCCGCAACAAACATCGATGTCAAAAACCATCGGTTATAAAAACGATACATCGATGTTTTACCGATGTTTTAATATTTAATCTACTACACGAAATAAAATGTAGCCTGAAATATTTTTTAAACTCGAAAGAACTAGATTCACATATCCGCTGCAAACCATAACTTTATACAAAACTTTGAAAAATTCAACACATTTTTATCTTAATTTTGAACTATTTTATCTGAATTTTTAGAAAAAGCCGTTAAAAATCGCCTTGATTTTTAACCTTTTATATGAAAAAAACGCAAAAGCCGCCAAAAAAATCATTAAAAATCAAAGCGATTTTTAGCCGCTTAAAACTTGCACATGTTTTATTATTAATATCTTAAATATATGAAATTAAATATATTAAATTAAATATGTAAATCTTATTTATTTAAATATGAATAAACATTTTGAAATTAGTTCAGAAAACAAGCTTTGATAATCTAGCCCCCAAAAGCCTGCTTCTATCCTGAATGATGGTTGCACCAGCTTCCGAAAACAAGCGCTCGCTTGCCACTGGTCGTTCGGCACAATACGAACGGAGTGAGTGAATGATGTCGATGTTTTTCACTTTCCTAGACGATGTATCGACGATGTATCGTCCAGCAAAACATCGATATTAACATAGATTTTTTTTGGACGAAACATCGAAACAGTCCAGTGTCTGGGATGTCTTCAAATTTCATATTTTCTTTAGATGAGAACTATAGCTATTTGACCCATATTCGCTTTTTGATTTCTGGAAATATATTTAAAATGCTTTCGAAGTTACTTACGGCAATGTGATTATTTTCTAGCAGACTTTTCCTGTTGTTTTATAAAAAGCTGGATAAAGAAGTATACTTCGCAAAGTGTGTTTTTCGTCTTTTTCGCCAATATTTTTCAGTAGTCAAAATTAAACAAAAACAACGCTTCTTCGATTCCCATTAGACTATATTCTATAGATATAGGCTCAGTTAAAAAAAAAACCTAATCATGTTTAAAGTACAACCATCTTTTGTATTCATGTTTTAAAAAAAATGTATAAAAAAACTACAAATGAATGATGTAAATTTTTTTAGGTACAATCTGTCTCATTTAGGTACATTTACTTTATGATATTAGGTACAATCTGAAATTTCCATTTTTCATCCCTGATGAGTATGTGCTGTTATTTACTTCACTATTTAGGTTAGAGTAGATGCCCCGCGCAGAGCACAGAGCACACGTAGGCTGGAAAATCCCGTTGTGGTACCACTGGCCGTCGCCATTTGTTCCTTTCCCCTACCTTAGTACTTTTTACCACCGCGTGCGTTTTATATAGCACAAAAATTCGAGGACGTTCGCCGAGTTTAAGTGGGCTAACCAATCTAGAAAGTACTTGTTGAAGAATTGGTTCCGCGTGTTGGCCAGGGCGGGACAATGGCAGAGGTAATGCTCGATGCTCTCCACCTCTTCCTCGTCTCTGCAACTGCAACAAAAATCGTTGGTGGGGTATTGTAACCTTTTTCCCTGCGTGTGCCCATCACGCAGTGTCCGGTGATTACCCCGACTACTAATCTGAGAGAAGAGCGTTCCAGCCGATTGAGGGCTAGGGATCGCCTTACATCAATCTTTGGCCAAATTTGCCGGGTAGTATAGCAGGAGGTTTCTACAGCGCATCTGGTATTTACCACCTCAATAAGTTCAGCCTTTAATCTGTGTTTGCAGGAGGCTAGAGGTATGCCCGTATGACTTCAGGTATTGTCCTGGAGGGGCGGAGGTTATAAGCCACCGAGCCGCCTCCATTATGGCGTTTAGCTCTGCTTGAAAAACGCCACAAAGATCCGGTAAGCCTAAACTGAGGTTCAGCACGAGTTCTGCAGAGTAAATCTCGCTACCCACTCTTTTGTTAAGCTTGGAACCATCTGTATGTTTAGCCGTAGACCCTGCTGGCCCTTTTTATTCGTTTCACTCTGGGATTTTTTGGCGAATTTGTTGCCTTAACAGAGTAGAGAAGAGTATAATCTAANAATCTGTGTTTGCAGGAGGCTAGAGGTATGCCCGTATGACTTCAGGTATTGTCCTGGAGGGGCGGAGGTTATAAGCCACCGAGCCGCCTCCATTATGGCGTTTAGCTCTGCTTGAAAAACGCCACAAAGATCCGGTAAGCCTAAACTGAGGTTCAGCACGAGTTCTGCAGAGTAAATCTCGCTACCCACTCTTTTGTTAAGCTTGGAACCATCTGTATGTTTAGCCGTAGACCCTGCTGGCCCTTTTTATTCGTTTCACTCTGGGATTTTTTGGCGAATTTGTTGCCTTAACAGAGTAGAGAAGAGTATAATCTAACTGTCGTAGATTATCCGGTAGAGTTTCAAGTACTTTTGGCTGTCCAAATCTGAGGTTTCTCCTCGGATAGGTCGTATATAACCTGGCCGCACTGCAGCCGGCCCGAAGTTTTCCGTAGAGATCCAGGTCGAAGTTTTTACACTATTTCAAGATTTGGTGGGTGTAGTGGGCAGTGTTCCCGTGACGAGCATGGCAGTCGTCCTCTGTACTCGTTCCACCTTGAATCTGGGCAAAGTGTTGTTTATCGCAGGCCACCATGCGGTGAGCACGCAGAAAAGGATGGGACTCATCACAGCAGCGTACATCCAGTGTACTATATGTAGATTTATTCCGCGTTTTTGCCTATAGCCGTCTTAAAGATATGCAGGGCAAGGAATTTGACCTCGGTTGAGGGAGTAAGTGCCACTCCATTTAGGATGGGAAGTTTAAATAGAGGAGCTTTATACTTCCATAGGAAAAGTACCATTTATGTCTTGGTAGGATTGACCCTAAATCCACATTACTTGGACCAGATGTTTACCATACTGAGTGAGCTTTGCAATAATTTACTCAGGACCTGCAGATGTTTGCCCGTTGCCATGATTGCTATGTCATCAGCGTACGCTATAACTTGACAACCGGTGCCCTTCAGACTTAGAAGTAGGGCATTATCGGTCAGATTCCAGAGTAGAGGAGAGAAGTGTGCCTCTGGGCACATACTTTGTAATGGAACCATCTCGCAGTTACGAAGGAGCCCAACAAAATCCACCACACCCCGCTGCACCCCCGCCGTAAGGAGGGAGTTCACAACAGACTTCGTGTAGACAATTTTGAAAGCACCCCCCATATCGAGAAAAACTCTGAGCGTGTATTGTTTTATGGCAAATCCTTCTTCAATCGTCGATACGATTTCGTGATGTACTACTTCACTACTTAGTTACTTGGACCAAAAACTGCGGTTTTTGTAACGAACCCAACAAAAATGAGGTAGACCTTTTTATTAGACAGTACAAAGTACACCCCGTAAGCTGGTGCTCGATGGTTCAAGTCTGAAATTTAAACGTAAGTGTCTTGGAGTAATTCTGGACAATCAGCTGCTCTAAAATGACAAGACAATGGAACGCATCAAAACAGCTACAACAGTGCTCTTCCCTAGTAAAAAGACGGATGGTGTATCAAAGGGTTTCTCGCATACTACTTTCACCAAAAAGGACAAAATTACCACACCAACTCTCCAGGACTGGTATGCTAAGTCTCACCACATACCCAACGACATAAACATGGCTTCAAACTCGGAAATGGTCATATGTACTCATGTACCCAGGAATGTATCGGCCTTAGGCGCTATACATTCCAGGATGCATGTTTTTTCACGGTCATGACCTAGGAAAGTCATGCAACCGTTTATACACGCCAAAGTAACGCAAAGAAGAATGTTTTAAGCTCAAACTGAGATCGCAAACATGACAAGTTCGCTTTCTTTGGGATGCATGCAAGTATCTGTCCAGAATCTCACATGTTGGAAGCTCAGGCTGAGAGCGCAAATATGATCAGCCCGCTGTCTTCGGGATATTTGCTAGGATGCATCCGATTTCTTATTAATTGGCATCTACATGAAACCATATACCATTTTTATGAATGCATGCTTGCGTACAAGCGTTTGCATGTATCTTTGTATGCGTCCTAATAGGCATACGAATTCAAAATATTAATATGTAAATACATTTTCATTTAGAGAAAAATCAACTTAACTAGAACTTGTGATCTTATTTAATTCGTTTATTGCACATGCAATTGGGATATTAAGTGCATACTGGGTCTTCCATCTTCCCTTGTAAAAAGGCAATGGTATGCGTAAGTTGCGCTAGGGAATGTTAAAATTTATACCAAGGACCCACTAATTACACTGAAAATAAAAGTCAAGGAGAGCACAGATCTTCTAGCTTCCAAGGTCTTCAGATTTATTAAAAGTAACCGAGAAGTGTAGGAGGGCATAGGAGCACAAAAATTCAAAGATCGTAATGCAAATCACTTCACTAGCTTCACTTTTCTGTTGGGGAATATGCTTCGGTCTTCCAGGCTGAGGTAATTGTCATGGATTACGTGATGGAACATTGCTGGAGGGGTAGGAGTTTACGTGTCTGCAGTGACAACCAATCTGCACTTAAGGCATTGGCCAGCCCTCTTCCTACTTTCAAACTAGTTCGGAAATTCAAGTCTCGACTAATTTATGGTGGTAAACATAACGAGCTTGCTTTACTATGGGTACCAGGTCGCTCAGGAGTACCTGGTAATGAGACATCTGACCATTTGGCCAGAATTAGCTCAGACCAGGCATTCCTCGGTCCGCATCCAGTTTTAGCACACCCATTTTCGGCCATCCTAGCAACCATCAGAAGTTGGGTGAATACTTCGCTCAGCAATGACTGGGAGGCATCGAGGGGATGCAGGTGGGCAAAACTCATGTTGCCTTCAATCTCAGAAGGTCTATCTAGTTTTTTCTTCTCACTGAGCAGACGACACTGCAGGCAACTTGTTGGACTGCTGACTGGTCACTTCACGTGGCACAAACACCTGACTGTGATAGGCGTAAATGACAAGTCCATTTGCCCATTCTGCCTTGAAGAGGATGAGACGGTGGAACACTTTTGTGCTTCGTGCTTTCTTCGTTGTTTGTCATCGAATTTTCTCTATTGCCAGTTTCTGAATTAAAAGTTTGGCGTAAAAAGCTTAGCCGTTTTGTTGTTTTAAGTTTTGTGTTTAAATGTGAGTGATAAATATTTTTCGCATCACTTTAAAACGATAAAAATAAAAATGATGTCGTCAACACAAATAAACTATTTTACAAATACTCCACGTACAAAGTCATGAGTGAGCCGAACATGTGATGAGTTTACGGTGAAGATAATGTAATTAACGCTAGGGCTTGAAGTGCTCGTAAAAAATATAACTCCTCAGAGCGAGAGAGTATTTTTTGGATTGACGAGCTCTATTTTTGAAAACCTGCAAGTGTGTAATCACATTAGGGCAATTCATCTAAACGGATAAATGCCTCGTAACAGTGTAAACCTCGTAAACTTACTTAATTTTGTATGGAAAATCACTTTGTTTACGAGGTTCACGTGGTTACAAAGCATTTACGCATTTCCATGAATACCCATATTATTTTAATAAATAGAAATAAAAAATAATAGAAAGAAAATATTTTAGTTTTTGAATTCACCCGCGATGCAAATTTACATGGTTATATCTAATCTTCACATTTAATTGTTTATAAGCTTTGAGAATATTTAGAAATGTATCAGCAGGGGGTCTACAGAAACCAGTAAATTTTTGAAAGGGGTCCACGAGAACAAAAGTTTGGGAACCTCTGTTCTAAACTCATGCGTATACAGTAAAAAGTAGAGTCGGATTTTTTAGTTCACTTAAAAGATTAGCTCACTTCTAGTTCGTTCATATTATTGAACTATAATTCACAACAAAAATTTATGTTTTAAAACACATACAAGTAAAAGATTGAATTAGTCCGTAATATAAAAAAAACAAATTTTTTCTACATGTCGATGGCCTTCTTCTATAACGGCACCATTCAGTCGTCTTCATTCATTCGTCTTTCTCCAAAATAAAAAATAAATTGTGCCTTCGAAATGATGTCAAATGGCGCTTCGATTTGGCATCTGAAAGCGAAAGTCTTTTGTTAAACAACAAATCTCAAAAACTCAACTGAAATATTTACTTTTTTACACAAATTGCACTAAACGATGTAAAACATTGGAAAACTTTGTTAGCGCGAATTCCGATCAGTTGTTTCTGTATGCCCTTACAACGAAAAACGAGATGCCATATGTGTTAAAATTATATCTCCACTCACTTTATTGAATGAACTAATGAACTAGTTCAATTAAAAGAGCTCTTTAGTTCAAAAGCTCCCCAATCCTAGTACAAAGTCTCTTACTGAGTGCGGCAGATTTCTAAATGAGATGGCCCAGCATTGTAGAATAACGTATTGACAAGGAAAGGCTCGACTACTCCTCTTTTAGCTAGATGCCAAGAGCAGCAAAATGCAGATAGCAAATTAACGCTGGAGTAACCTCTCCTCCTGTGAAACCGCTTACAGGTCACTGTGTAAGCGCGCCGGACTATTGTCGTAGTTGCAGATTCGTAGAAGAAAAAGAAGAAAGGGTAC
>NW_016177064.1:0-8777 GCF_001687245.7 Rhagoletis zephyria | reverse complement strand
TCCCTGGTCAAAGCAACATCGCAAAAAAATATAGAAAAAAGGTTTTTTCATAACGGTCGCAGGCAATGGCAGACCTCCAAGTGTATTTCTTCCATGAAAAACAATAATAATAATAATAGATTGGCGCTTACACATATATTAGTGTTTGGCCGAGCTTCTCCTCCGATTTGTGCTGTGTGCCTAGATGTTGTCACACAAAGCGGAGGGACCTACAGTTTTACGCCGACTCCGAACGGCGATTGTATTTTTATGATAAGCTGTTTTCATGGCAGAAATACANTCCCTGGTCAAAGCAACATCGCAAAAAAATATAGAAAAAAGGTTCTTTCATAACAGTCGCCCCTTGGCAGGCAATGGCAGACCTCCAAGTGTATTTCTTCCATGCGACATTTTTTTGGAAATTGTTGTAGGGCTGAACTCATTCTCTATACAAATTTCTAGACAACACCATCCTGTGATTGCTCGAACAAACTTTTCACAACGCTGTAAGGAAAGCTACTAGTTGTGAACTAGAATACTACCAGTTGGCTTTTCAGGCCAACTATTTACGTTCCATCCTTGTTCAATGTTAGCGACTAGTATTTTTAACACTACGATGTCCTACGGGTTGTCAATTGTCAGGCTATGCATCAGCATCTACTAGTAGAAATACTAGTAGCATCATACCAGTTGATGAGATCGTGTGCCAATTTATGCCCCTTGAATATCGTAAGTATGCCATTTTGCTCGCGGAGCTCCAACAGTCGAAATGGCCGACAGAGCAGAGCCCGGGCGTGGTGCTACTGAGGTCCGTGGATCCCTGGCCCATGGAATTTTTTATATTTTTTAACTCATTTTTTTTATTTAGCGTTGTTATTGTAATTTTAAATTTAATAAAAAAAATATTTTTATTAGTTTCTTCTTTTATGGTACAAGTATTTCTTCATATGCATGTTTTTCTGCAACGAAATTAGTTTTTCAAATTTATCATTAAATTGAAATAATTTTTGTAAGAAAAGTAATTAATTGCGTTTTATGTTTGGTTTTGGCAATTCAAAGGCAAGTGTCGCTGAACGTACATATATCTCGCTGAACTGGTAGGCATCGCTTTAGCACATACATACATACTAGTTAATGAACTGGTATTTTTACTGACTGGTTTGGTTTTTCACTGCAGGGATGCTACATTTGCGGCGGGCAGCCTATTCGATAAAGAAGTCTTGCGTTGATTGTAATAAGCCCGTTTGTGTTCAGCACACAGCAAAATTCAGCATTTGCTTAGTTTTAGTTCATACGGCCCATTGCAAAATGTGATTTATTATTAAACACAGTACATTCAATAAATAAACAATTTGATATAAGTATGTATATGTAGGTATATTGCTATTGTTTATATATTAAACCATATTTGGTTATTATATTTTTGCAGCAAACTTTTTTTTTAGGATATACTATAAAAAATCATGCTCTTTCTATCGGAGTACCCGAATAAACGCGTTTTTATTTTTGATTTCAAAATTTTGTAAGTTAAATTTTTTTTTTAAATATTCAGACTGCAAATTTCAACTGGGAGTCGGTCAAATCACGGAGACTCGAGAAGGCTTTGGCTTTTTTGGAAAATATTCTCAAACACCTAATGAATTCCTAAAAAAAACCAATTCATTTCCTCTTAAATTGTGAATAAGCCAGTCGTAAAGATATTATCACCTGACACCTGAAGTAAAATGTTTAAACTTTGATTAAAGATATTTTAATACCTTAAAGAACTTTAACCGCTTACTTGCATGTTGCACTGTATCCTCTCAATGAAGCATTTTCATTTTGGTGCTCGAATTCCCATTTTTCTCAAAAGGAACAGCAGTAAGAGTAAACATAAAGCACTTATAAAAATAAATAGCTAGGTATACATACATATCCATACATACATATTTACTCAGCTACCTACATTTAAATACTTTTATGTATGTATAAATAAGTTATCAACACTCCACATCGACAATTTTCATAGCAACACCCACTTTCCAACGCTAAAACTTTGTGTGTCCTTGACCGACAAAAATACCAAATTGAATTCCTGACTAATGATCGAAGTCGTGCAACGACTGGGGCGTAAAAACATACACCCATATGTATATGTATACAGAGATATCTACAATACATATGTATTAACAAACCTAACGCCGTGCAAACAAACCAAATCAACAAATTACGATAAATACTTAGTAGAACAGCAACTGAGTTGAGAAAAGTTGGCAGCAAATGCGCTGCAATAAGCGCTGCAAGCAAACAACAAACACTACAAAATAAAAAATAGGTCAGTTCAGTTTGCAAATGACTTTGCCGGCGTGCCAATAATACCCTCTTTTTTCTATTAATAAACCAATGTCTATGTACTATTTATGTATAATCTAAAGTTTGTTTGTATGTACATACATATGTATGTATTATGCACGTACCTATATAAATACATATTCGAAAATGCTTCGACGGGGATTTTAATGGATTGGAATTTTCGCGCGTCGTTCAACTGAAGTATTTCAATACCCAATTGAATATTCACGCTCTTTAGCGCAGACATGTCGTATTATTTGTGGTGAGCCCTCATCTAAAAACATATGTATGTACTTGCGTCCCTGCAAAAAATTGTGCGACTAATCTCTAAAGAGAAAATTCCGAGAGTACTCGCAATCGGGTACAATTGGACATTAATTGAAGATCAATTAGTCTCGACTCATCCCTTACGGGTGTAATTGGAGATCAATTAGTCCTCGACTCATCTCTAACGGGCACTATTAACGAGTTAATGATATGTACGAACTTAGTTAGTTAGTTACTTAATTTTCCGGGTGTACTAGGAAAAGAGACACCGCGACCTAGAAGATCTTTGGTATCTCTTTAAAGGAGTCCCTAACCCAATGTGGCCAAGAGTCCTTCGGCTTCCCTTAATGAATCCGAAAAGGGCCTTGGTAGACGAATTCCTAATAACAGAGGGTTCGACCATCGAAGATTTGAAATAAATCAATCTTTGTCTGGCCAAAGCCGGACAGTGACAGAGACTATGATTCGAAGTTTCATCAGCCTCGAGGCATAGCCGGCATTCCGACTCTGTGATCGCACCTATTCGGTGCAAATGGGATCACAATTGGTTGTGGCCAGTCAGTATGTACGCACTTAGTCAATTAAATTTCATTTCATGTGAATTGCAGCTGGCGCAAATTTTTATTTTTATTTTTTTAAAGTGACTAGTCACATTTTGTGCCCGTTCGGGTATAAAGAGGAACAATTAGTCTCTTCATAGGACATGCTCGAACAAAAGCGAACAGTTCATTCCATATAATGAGATCAAAAGTGGTATTAGTCGCATGTTCCTTTGCGATTGCTGCCGGAGTCATTCCGGATTAGTCGCATTTTTTGCAGGGGTATGATGTATGTGCATATGTATGTATACATAATCCAGACATATCTTCCACGAACAATATCTGCCTCTATTTTTTTATGATTTTGTGTAGAGGAATAATGTAAATTTGACCCACGTAGTCAACACAGCAAGCATATATGTATTTATGTGTGTATTTACTTACATAGCAACACTGTGACTTTTCCTGCTGCTGACAATGCAAATTGACCGACGACATTGTTGAGCATTTAATCGACAGGATGACCGGCCCCCAAAACAAAAAATAAAAAACAAAAACATTAAAAACAAAACACGAAAAGCTTAACAACTCTGTAAAGCAATAAAACATGCGAGTAAGTTACATAGAAAAAAAAAAAAAACAAGAAAGTGAAAGAGGGAAGTCATTGAAATTGAGAGCCTAAGCTAGACTCACTGCCACCGGACGAGTTCGCGGAGGCAAGTCAGCCAATTGGTCAGCGAGTGCTCGTTGAGAGGCTAGCTGGCACAGCAAGTGGTGTGGCGACGCGTGCCAAAGCGATTAGCACAAACCAGCGAAACAAAGGCGAAAACTATTAAACTAAGCAACAACGATAACAACAATATATAAATTACGGCCGGTATTCGCAACAGCGGCAATGAAAATACAACTATGTATATATATAGGTGCTATAATAACCGAAAAATGAAATAAACAACCGAAATTAAAAAGCAACATAAAAGATTGCATCACAGTACCTAATGGACAGTATTTTGTGTTTGTACTTAAAGAACAAAAATTCAGAACCCCGGAGCAAGACCTGGGAGTAAGGGTTTGATTTACAATGTATTGTGGAACGAATATCCGTCATCCCTTGTCAAATTTGGTTTGGATTTGATTTTGATTTACTGTAAATTCTGAATAAAAAGTTATGTAATTCCCACTGAAAGCTATCAGGGTGCACTCAGGCTGGGTTCGAACAGATTAGATACCTTAGAATTAACGTCTTCTGAAAAAAGGATGAGGTAGGCGAGTTATATATTTTTTAAATCCAGTTGAAGAAACGCGCTATTATCTACAAGCTCCGTGTGTCACCATTCGGATTCGGCGTAAAACTTCTCGTTCCTCTTCATGTCAACATCAAGACGCAAACAGGATATACATCCATATAAGATCCCAAGTCCGAGAAACATCCTAAAATTGTAGAAAAAGTTTTTTCTGATACTGATCGCCCCTCAAAAGGCGAGCATCTCATAAAACAATCCGCCGTTTGAAGTTGGCGTAGTTGTAGTTGTAGGTTACAGCGCCAAAAAGTAGAAGAGAAAGCTTTAGTTTTCCGTTCCTACACGCCTCTACGAAGGGTTCTCTATTGATACTTGGCGCTTTATAACCATTACCTTGCATGGCCGACAATGATACGAGATAATCGATTCCGTTTTAACCGCGAATGGATTCCTCCCCAATCGTTAGCGCTTTGTGCTCAAACCTTCCACACGTCTCGATTTTTATTTATTTATTTAATCTAGAAATGCATCATTTCTTACAGACTAAAAAGAAAAATAAATATTAACTACCTAAAAACCAATTAGCTAAACATTTAATAGCAATTTAGAAGTGTTCTTCCTCGGAAGAACAATCCAAAGCACCAGGATTAGGAAGCGAATTAAATGCCTTCAGGGCTCTAGCAATCGGAACGTTAGAGGCCTAGATTGTTCTGTGTCCAACCAGAAGATATAATGACTCCGTAAACGTCTTGAAGGAATATTAAATTTAACTCTTTCAAGGAGAAATGGGGAATCAATTGGCCCGGAAATTAGATCAAAAACAAAAGTGATGAAAAGAATTATACGTCTACTACGTCATGATTAAAGATTAATGAGCATAACCCTACTGCGGTAAGAAAGAATAGGATCGGTGAAGTGAAGTGAAGAAATCGAAAGGCATATCGAATACAAATCTTTTGGACTCGTTCAAGCCTATTTACATCTCTAAATAAAGCTGCGTATTCCAACTTTGATCGAACAAGGGATGTACATACCAACTCTGAACTGAAGCATCGAATGAAAGCGAGAATATAATAAGACTTAGCAATAGCATAATTAAGATGGCTATGAAAAGAGAACCTATAATCAAATAGCATACCTAGATCTGTACCTTCATTAGAATTTGAAAGCCGAGAACCGTCTAAATGATAAGAAGTTGAAAAGAGGGAACGAGATTTGGAGTAAGGGACATAAAAACATTTTTTGATATTTAGGTTTAGGCGATTTTTCTTACACCAAGCAACTACGTTATTACTAAGAAGAAGATTTACTAAGTCAGTAGGACCCCCAATTGCCGAATAAATCTTTAGACCGGCGGCATACATAAGGTAATTAGTGAAGTCATAGACGCTGGAGATGTCATTAATAAATATTATGATGAGAAGAGGACCCAAGATACTTCCCTGCGGAACCCCGGCAGTTGCAATGAGTGATGAAGAGGAAATGCCGTCCACAGTAACAACACACTTTCGAGAGGTGAGGTATTATTCAATCCATTGTATAAAGACTGAGTGGAAACCCAGTGTCCTCAATTTTAAGACTAAGATTGAGTTACTGACTTTGTCAACTGCTTTTGAAAAGTCAGTGTTGAATTGAAGACGACCATGAAAAGCAGACACACAGTATTCAGAGAAGACAGCGAGATTTGAGACCGTAAACCTACCTTTCATGAAACCATGCTGGTTGACAGTAGTTAAACGGTAACTGGAAAATAAACTTTTTCTTTAACAATTATATCGAATAATTTTGAAATAGTGGAGAGTTTGGAAGTTGGTCGGTAATTCGCTATGTTGTTTCTATTCCCACTCTTGAAAATAGGGTTAATAAAGGTATCATGAACTCACCAGTCTCAAGAGATTTGTTAAACATCAGCAAAACATCAGAAGAGGTGGATAAACGCAGAGCAGTTTTTAATGAGGTACGATGATAGACCATCCACGTCAGTCTCAGAAGACAGTTTGAGTAATTGAATTTCATCCTGTACATCGGAAAGCGTTAAGGTTAACGATATAAAATTAACAGGGGAGTTTGAGTTCAGATAACAGTCACCTCCCAGGTGCAGTCACCTGTCACTACCCAGGTTTGAATCAAGAATCCAAGAATCTCTAAGCAAAATTGCACTTCGCCATCTGATACTCCCTGGCCTGGGAGCTTGACAGGCCACAGATAATAAATTTTTGAGCCGTCTATTTTGGTGAAGTCATTGAGCATCGAACCAACCTTGAATCCACTATATTACTTGGGTAGTGTAATACTGGGATATGAGGGCGATCACACCTATTTTGTGTGCATAATTATATTATCTCTTAGCTCTAATTGTTGCTGGTAGTGTAGCCCTTAGAGTCCTTCTGGGGAGCACTAGGCTTAGCTTAAATATACGAGTTGTATACCGTGACTCAAGCACGGTTAGATTGGACGACAGTCCTAAGTAGGACTCACTTCGACCCACGGTACTTTGTGACACCGTGTGAGTTTTTCAATTATCCAGGGTCCCCCGCAAACATGTTTGGTGCATAGGAAAAAAAATTCACAGACTTCGAATGTTCACCGCTCTGAGGTCAACGAGATAGTTAAATAAATGGCTTCCAAGAGCTTTTTTTCTCCGGCAGAGAAGTTGTGCAGCTTCTGCAGTAGTCGTTCCAGGGTGCGCCCAGTCTGGCTGCGTGTAATCCAATAAGATAACGACCGGCGAAAACTCCAGTCAGTATGCGAATGTCATACCTCCTTAGATTAAGTAGAGACTTGGAGCGTGGGGTAGGGCTAGGTAACTCATTGAATTTTCACGAGTTAACTCAATGACTACAGCTCATTTTAATGAGTCATCTCAGTGAGATAGCACAATTGAGCTATGATACTCTGCCGTCGCGGCAACTCAGCTAAGATTTAGTTAGCGCTGTTAGTTAGCACTGTTTAGATGATAAGCTGGTTTGCACTGTAGAGCTGTTAGCAGGAATAGAGTCGGTGTGCGCTGTAGCACTGGCTTGCTGTGTAGAGCTCTTAAAGGGAATAGAGTTGGTGTGCGCTGTGGAGCTGGTGGGCGGAATAATGTGAATGAATTGTAAATTTTTACAATTCAAATATTCGCAATTTTCTCTTCTTTATTTTCATTATTTACTCTGAGTACACACTATGTGATGGATTTTTATTGAGTTACGGAGTCATATCGTTTTTTAGAAGTGAGTCAGAGCGTGCCACACACTGCTGGGAGTCAGCTCGATAGCTCTGGTCAGTGCTGAGTTACCCATCTCTAGCGTGGGGCGTAGTGTTTTGGCAATGTCTCAGGTCGGTTCCATTCACCATCTTTCAATAGCAACTTTTATGACTTTTTCATTCTCTACATATTTTCAAGTTTTAAAAGGGATGCCAAGGCTATTCTTATATCTGTATCAGGCTATGTCGTTCCTTGACGCGCGAATTGGTCAGCCTTGCAGTTTTCCTGAATATCGCAATGACCAGGTACCCAGACAACGTGTGTGCTGCATGTCTTAGCCATATCTTTGGGAGATCGGCGGCATTGAGCAAATACTTATGTGATCAGCGACATATTTCCCAGAGATTTAATTGCCGCCTGGCTGTCAGTAAAAATGTAGGTATCATGACTAGGAAGCGTATCACGCTGTACCAGAGATGCGGCCTATGAGATAGCCACCATCTCCGCCTGAAAACACTGGAGTAGTCAGGAAAGCGGAAGCTGAACGATATGCCTAACTGTTTCGAATAAACCCCACCATCAAATCTTTTGTTGAGCTTCGATCCGTCCGTGTAAACATGGATGTGTTCACTGACCATTCCTGTCTTGAGAGAAGAAGGGTTTGTGAACCTGGTCTTGAAAGAGCGGCTGGGTGGGATATAGTCGGATGTAGGAAACTGAGTAAAGTCGTTTAAAATTTTACAGTGACCTGCGCGTCGATTTCTTAGTCGCGTTAACCCTAATGACGATATTACGTGCCATCTTTTTTACATATAGATCCGACGGGAGAAATGTTAGTATCATGTTAAACGCCTTGGTGGCTGTTGTCTTCCAGCCTCCTGTTCTCAGTAGAGAAGCCAGTCGTTGAACTTTGTTCATTTGTTTTCTTAGCGTTAACCTTTGTATTGAGAGAATCCCACCAAACTAATACCGCGTAGAATAGAATCATCGGCGTAGGCTACCACTCTACCGCCGTTTCTTTCTATTTCTTTCTGCAAGCTGTAAATAGCAATGTTCCATAGTAGAAGTGAGAGCACACACCTCACTGGGGCGTTCCCCTTACCTCAAACTTTCTGACGGAGGGGGTCTACTAGTTCTGAATTTATGACTCAATCTCGGAGGAGATTATTAATAAACGCTACCAGCGTGTTGCAAAGTCCAAGTTCCTGGAGCGGTGAAATGACTGCATCC
>NW_016177063.1:0-8778 GCF_001687245.7 Rhagoletis zephyria | reverse complement strand
AGATAACTCCGTTGTCTGTGGACATGGAGAAGAAAGATTAATTAAGTCAACAACTTGACAACAACAAAGTCCTCTGACTTGAAAGACTTGAATATCAGGAAAATCCTGTTATTTTCGCCAATTATCTCGGAATAAGCCTTTTTAGTATTGCACATAACATCTTATCGGCGATACTGTGTGAAATACTGAAGAAATTCATCAAACAGCTAATTGAAACTTATCAGTATGGCTTTAGATATTGTATGTGTACTATTGACTAGATTTTCACAGCGTGCAAAATAATGGAAAGCGGAAAAAGGAGCTGCCTGCCCCGCAGATCTAATACGTTTGTGTAGGGTGACGTTGACCAGAGTTCAGTCAAAATTGGGAAGAACCTCTCCACGTCGTTTGATCAAACGAGGTTTTAGACAAGGTGCCTATATCTGGTCTGACTTCCTCAACCACTCAGCCACTATATATGTATGTACAATAAAAGTTCGATGCTACTTGAGTATATAGATCATATTGACACAGTCAGCCTGAACACCAGAGCAATTAGCGCAGTATTCCCCAGTTGAGAGAGGAAGGCAAAACAATTAGTCTAACGGTGAATGAGGACAAGGCAAAGGACATTCTGATAACACACAAAGAGTTTTCGCATATTGGGACATTAGTCACTGCTGGGAGTCATAGCTGTGATGTAGTGAAAAAGGATGCAACATAAATGAAAGCAACAATGTCAGCCTAGAGTGGAATGCATCGAAGAATAACTCCTTATAACAGGTGCTACTTTGGAATCGGTAGGTAACTGAAAAGCAAAGTCCATTCTCGACGAACCAAAATCACGTTCTACAAATCTCAAGCCCATCTTTAGACTTTAGTGGTTTCGCGAAGAAGATAGAATGACAAACTATACGAGATTTTGATTTAATGACATATGCAGACACAGTGAAACTCATTAATATTTAACGCTTGTGGACTCGGACATGTCGTACGCATGGGTTATAATGCTCCGGTGTAGAAAGGTTTCACAATTCGGCGCCCATAAGTGGGCGAATAGAATAAAATTACCAAGTGGTACCTACACAATTGCCGGAAATTTGAAAAAGACAGAGGGAAATAGCGGAACAAATTTCGGTATCGGCCCAAATAGATATAAGAGGATGATTCTTTGTCGTGAATAAATTTGGAAAGTCCTGTTAACCTGGGCGAAAATTCAGCGAATTTGCTATGTAGATAAGAAGCATACAGAATTTGATTTCATCTGAGTTTGCGGAATACCCTAATATTCGAAAAAGAGGTTTTGTATAAATATTAGTTGTCCTTTAACTCCTTCAAGGTAATTTATTCCTCGTTCGTTAATCTGTAATTATAAAATAATCTCAGATTAAACCGATAATTTTTAAATGTTCAACCTAGTTTCATTGATTATTTTTGCAAGGAAGAGAAGAAATGTCAAATGTGAAAGTAAACAAAATTGGACGCTAGCAAAGAAAAGTGGTTTGTAAAGGTGTTGTTATTAAATTTTAAGTTAAAATATATTCAAATTCCCTAGCAGAAAAAGTGATCACAGTGGCACAGAGAAGAAATTGAATTTTTCCTTGAGTTAGAAAACAAGCACAACCAATTTGACAGCTAATAAGCTGAGATCTGACTGCGTAAACGAGGTGATTAACAAGCTAGCTTTGTTTGAGATTATATTTAGATATAAACGTACTTTAAGGTGATTTCGCGATGCGTTGTGCTATCAATAAAAATATATACTTTTATATTGTAACCAATGATAGCGTACATGTATTTCTGATAATTTTTTTCACTGATGGTGTTGCGAATTTTTTTCTGTATAACGCATGAACAAAATTTATTCTTATATGGAAGAAAACGGGTCAACAAAAAAAAAAAATTGTATCAACGGGAATTTTTAGCCAACAAGATGTTAAGACTCTGATTAAAAAATTTGACCTTTTGATGAAATTTTTTTGAACATTTGTGAATTTGATAGAAAGATTAAAATTTCGATTTATTCCATTTTGATTACAGAATTAACTTTATTAAAAAAATATCGAAAATGATTTATATGAAAAATATTGTGAAAAAACTCAATTGCGCATAATTCTGTAAGTGACCGTGCATATTACATAGACTTACATATGTATTTACATAGACTTACATACATGCATCTGTATTGTATGTGCCCACTTTTTCCGACATAAAAAAAAACTCTTCCATTTCTTCCATTCTAGTGCTTAGGGTAATCAAAGTAAATACCAAGCATATTTCTCAGCACAATCGTGAGAAAGTAACCTCCCAGCTAAACTTGCATTTTATTAATAAGTAAATAATAAAATTAGATTTGGGTAATAAAAAATTGATATTATCATATACATATAGTATACATATGTATA
Source organism: Rhagoletis zephyria (assembly GCF_001687245.7). Taxonomy (NCBI): domain Eukaryota; kingdom Metazoa; phylum Arthropoda; class Insecta; order Diptera; family Tephritidae; genus Rhagoletis; species Rhagoletis zephyria. The sequence continues at coordinate 6,394 of NW_016177063.1, read as the reverse complement.
AACATACATCTCATCTCAATTGCACAAACGCATACATATATAGTTACATATGTACATAAGAATGCATTTAATTTCTGTAAAAGCCACCCTAAAAGTGCGACGAAATTGTAAAAGTAACCCCTTTACTATCCCTTTTCACAAATACTGCATCAATCCAAATGTCAACCAATAAATAAAAGCATTACTCGAATTAGTTTCCCTTTTTCTAAATAATTGTTACCAAAAATTATGAAAATCATATACAGACGTACGCAAATAAAATAAACATACCTACATACGTACACATGTGCATATGTATGTATGTATGAACATAATTATACAATTGTAAAATTTTGTTCGAATGCAAGCTCTTCATGAAACGATATCGAGGGATTACTCAAAATGCTTAGATTTATAGAAAGAAACAAAATGGAAATTAAAATTAATGTTTCGGTGTGAATAATTAAAGCGAATTTGTCCCTTAGTTAATCAATTAATGGTTTATTTTAATTTAGCTACATTCTTCTGCAAAGGGTGGTTTACTGCTGAATAAAGGATCTTACCATAAAGTTTTGATATATCAGAATATTTTGTACAGCGACTCTTTCACTTTTCAGCTTTGTGATGGAAAAATGTTCCACTCTGAACGCAGGCTTAATGCGATATCGAGAAATATTAAATAAATAGATACGCTTGAATACAAGAACAAGAGCGCAATACTTAGCTCTTAGTCAAAAAAGGGATAATCTTTCCAATTCGTCCGAGACTACAAGGTGGAGAATACAAGTGTGGCGCAAGTCGCGGAACGCTAATCCGTTTCTAAATAGGGGCACTAAGATCCTGTTATACAAAAGAGCTAAAAGCTATTCTTATCCTGATCCCCTTAGATCTTAAACTCGCAAAAAAGGGGCTTTGAAATCTATAGTTAGACTCAGACAGAAACGAAAGACGATTGCAGTGCCACATAAGAAGAAAAATAATGAGACCATGGATGAATTAATCACGCTTGACAAATCGTCAACACACGAATCCGAATCTTCTTGAAGTAANCAGACAGTGCAAATTTACCACACTTACTTAAAATGGAATTGTAAGTGACAGTGATTGTGTTGCCAGAAAGTATTGATTGGTTTTTTTAGATATGCTGCATTAAGTTTATTATTTCATTTTCAGAACAAAGCAATTATTTCTATGTATGTATGGTTGTTTAAATTGAAACGTACGACGTTTATCTCAGCAAGAATTTTCACATTGATTTCAAAAACCATAATCGCGTACTTTTTTCTTTTCTAAACTATTAATTATAATTTCCATAAATGGACCTTTTTTTAATCTCAACAACAATAAAAAAATCGGTACGCCTATTTCACACAAAACAATTTCCACAGAAAATGCTAAAGTACTGAGTAGTATCTATTTGCAAGCAAACAAAAAAAAAGAGCAAAATGTGCAGGAAGAAAGATTATGAATGGAATGCAAAACACAAATGCATAAATGCATACATATAAATGCATTTATGTGCATAGATATAAAAAAAATGTTAGTGTCATATTTCGGATGTATCACGGGCCAGGTGTAGCATGTATTTATGTATGCGCAAAGATGCATTTAGGTTGAATTTAAGGATGCAAAAAAATTAAATACAGACAAATTGGAATTGCTACAATACATATGTACGAGTACATATATATGTATGTGTGGAGTTTAATGCTAGTTGCGCATCTGATCTGACACCTAAGCAGCGATTTGCTATCAAAAAACACGTTTATATACATACATATATGTATGTATGCACTATATACTAAGTATCTATATATTTGTATATTTTAATACATACATATAGTCACGCATAGGAATATGTACACAGAAACATAAAACTCTCTTGTCTTTCTAGGTAAGCACAACTAGGTATTCGCATTTTATGCCATGGCTGCACCTTGTTTGGTTAGGTTTTAAAATTCCTATTGTTTGTTAAAATTGTTGAGATTTTATTCTGCAAAGCAGGAGCAACTGTGCAAATATACTTTACTGGCGTACGTATTTGTGTGAGTAAGCCACTACAAAGGGGGTTGAATGCAATTGGGATGAGCGAGGTAAAATAACACAGTTCTAGATGTGTTTCAAAACATACATAAATAAATAGGTATATGTGCTATATGAATGTATGGATATATGTATGTATCTTACTCTAAATTACTTAAACATTTTTGATTTTAGTAAAAAATATATGTAGGTATGTGTGCACGTCATTAGTGAGACTAGATTGGTGTCTGATATATGTATATAATTGTGACTTTTGTTTTCGTATGTATACCTGAAAATATAATTTTCTTATACATACACTGCCAACAAAAAGTATTGGCACAGCAAATTTTTCAGAATATATGCAACAATTTTTTTTCTAATATATTCCCGCCAACTTTTTATAAAAGTATGGTTCATTCTACAACAAAATACATAAAAATAAAATTCCTAAACTTTGTGCAAAACTCACGAAAATTCAGCAATTTTTCATGCAAATTTTGAACTTTTTAATCAGATTTTTTATAATTTTTTTGAGTTTGCGAATTTTATTATAATAAAATACAAGTTTTAAGTAGCTAGGAATTACCGTTGATTTTTGGATTTTTTTTTTTGACGCAGTCTCTTCCATACAAAAGAATTTTTTAGAATTTAATGGGCTGAATACTCAAAAAAATTCTGAAAAATTTGATTAAAAAGCTGAAAATTTGCATGCACAGTAAAAAACGTGCGTAATAAATTTTGTATGAAAATATTATTTTTAAATACGAACATTTTTAAACGATAATCAAATATAAAGTATTCATTTTTACTATGCATTATTTCCCTCAGTGTACCTACAAAACCTGAGAACAAGATAAATACTTTCCTACATACATATATATTTATTAAGTAAGGAGGGCCATTTTCCAGAGGATATCTATACAGTGCGTGTACTTTCAAAACAAACCGACATGCAAATTACCGAGAGATAGAGTCATCCCTGGACATCAGTGCCACCAGCAGCAAAAAATATTTGCCTGTTCGTTAAGAAAATCTAGTTCTTTGCAACTTTACCACTTAAGCAACGCAGGAATGGTAGACAACAATTAGGTTTACCTAAATTTCTAAGCACCCGCAGCGTGGAATTTATGGGTCATCTATCTTACATCCTTTCAGACTAGGCACCAAATGACTTCTTCTTGAACCCTAAAAATTGGGGAAAAATGTATGCCTAACAGGTCGTTGAACCCTGCAAACCCAGGTTTCAGAGGCAACAACTTTTGAGTAGTAAAAATAAAAAATGTTTCACTGTCCTTGACAGTTAGATAATCTTAACCAGAAGATACAATGTAAAGATTCCAGGTTAAAAATGCACTTTACATCATGGAACAAACCTTTCTATCAAGTTTTAGGCGACAGTTTAAAACTGGAGAATAGCGTCCATGGTGGTGCTTTTTTAAAATTAACCTCTGCCCTGAGTGTCTGTTAAAGTCGACTGTCTCTCTGACCTAACAGCAACGCTTATTCATTTGTAATCCCCTTGAAACAGAAAAAACTCCTGATTAACGCCAAATATGTTACCAAAAAAGATAGTTATTTTACCAGGAAATAGAAAAATAAACATAACGTAATATCCTACTGCAAGGAGAACATATCACTTCTTCCCTTCTGTAACTTACTCGAAGGATGACATGTGAGGCAATTGGCTGTATTGAGGAGGGTAAGGTCTGTGATTACATATCGGATACTCAGGGATTCCCAGAAAAAAAAAATAACAAACTGTTCGTAACAGACATGAAACTATGTCAACAACGAGAGTCATACACAAAATCTAAGAAGTTATGACAATAATATCGCATATCTTATATCAGGTAAATTTTAGTCCTTAGAAAACCTCAGTTTTGGCGGATTTCTCAACATATATGTACATATCTATAGTAGACTGTTTCAAATAAAAGAAATATTTTTTTTGCAATCGCATTTGGAATTTTCGTTGTGGGTCACAAAAAAAAAAAAACTTTGCCAAAATTTCTGCCCCCTATCGTCATTTTCCAGTTAAAGTGAAAAATATCATTTCCGTTAAATAAATAAAAAAGCAAGTATAATAAACTGCAAGTTTAAGTAGCTATGTAGGACTATCGTTGATTTTTGGCAATATTTTTTGTTGCAGATGCCGATAAATTTCTTTTATATAAAAAATCGTCGAACATATGCACATATTTCGTATGGAAAAAACTGACTGGCGGATGCTTTTCCACAGTTTTTTTTTTGGTAACCTTCAACGAAATTTTCGTGAGGCTGAAAAATAGTCGTTTTTTTACACAATCTAATGTATGGTATATGAATGCACATTTTATGATGCTCTGATTTTAATGGGTATCTACTATTTGATCCTTTGGTAATTACATGTACATACTTACACTCGTATGTAGGTATGTTTACACGCATCAAGACACAAATAGACTAATCATTTTCGGTATGCTTACTACATTCAGCATAATCGAGTGAATTCCATAGTAGCTGTAGTTATCGTAAATTCATAAAAATAACAATCAAAATAAATCGCACAACCATAAAAGTGCATTCACGAATGCACAAATACAAAAACAAAGTAAGCGTGCACAAATGTGATTACATATACAAGAAAAGGGCACAGGTACGAATACGACGAGAGGGAAGAAGTATTTATTAGGTACGATTTACTACTATAAGCATACGTATGTATGAATATGTATGTACCCAACAAACATTTAGGTTTGAGCTCAACTTGAGGTTAAGTTGAGAACTAAGGGTTTTTCTCAAATCTCCAACGTTGTTTCTCAACAGTACCTCAAGTGGAGGACCATAGCGTTCTCAACGAAAAGGGCATTTTTCTTTGTATGAAAAAGGGACTGTTTCTCAAGTTGAGAAAATGCTAGTTCTCAACTCGAACTCCAATGTAATTCTCCAATTGGTCTCAAACATATCATTGCAATACTGAAATTGAAATAGTAAAATACCTTACACCTTTTTGATTTAAACGACATACATAGATGAATTTAACTATTAATTTTTCATTTTATTACTCCTTTTGTAGTATGTAGTTAATCAATATCGAATTACAATAATTCACTGCACAGTATACAGTTCGACAGTAATTTTGCCACTTGATTCACTTAGCGTTTTATCTTCTTTCAAGATTATTTGAGGATACTTTGAAGATTATTTACTTTTTGTTGGTAATTTTCCTCTTTATATGTGACACGTAAAGTTAAAAGGGACGTACGCTCAGAAAAAAAGATTTCGAGAAAAACGACTTTGAAGTTTACCAAGTTGATTTTGATGCTTCTGAACGTTTTAATGGATTGAAACTCGTTACTCGAGGGTTTTCTGGGTCGCTGATTACGAACCCGATGTTAGTTTTCCAAAATTGAAAATGGCGGATCCAATATGGCGGATTACTTTTTTAAAACTTGATCGGAATCGCTTGACCCGGGGGTTTTTGGTGTCACTGATTACGAATCCGATGTTCGCTTTTAAAAATTCAAAATGGCGGATCCAAAAAAAATTTAAAATTTTTTCGGATTCATGTGAAACTCAAAAATGTCGTTGACACCGAAAACGAGGTCAGTGATTACGAATCCGATGTTAGAAAACCCCCGAGTAACGCGTTTCAAGCGAATTTGATTATTTTCAGAATAGTTTGTCAGATTTGATTTTTTTGTACTTTTTTAAGTGAAATTGTGAAAAAACTAATACAGCTAGAAAGCTGCGGTTTATTGCATTGAAAAGAGTGGCCCGGTTACTATAAGAGTCGATGAAAAAGTGAAAACCGATTTTTTCTGACCGTAGGTCCCTTTTAACTTTACATGTCACATATAGCTTTCGTGTTTCACTTGATAATTAAAAATTCTTTTCTCTATCACTTTTTGCGTATCTGCGCATCGGTTAGAGATGAGTTAGAGAATGCGGTTGGATATCAACTTGAGAACCAAGGTTGGAGAAATATTTTTTTTTGGTGTTTATTGGGTACATACACTTGTATGTACATATGTATTTATGTATGTAAGTATGCCAAACTAGGAGTAAGCAGTTTTCTACCAATTCGAATAGATTTGCGATTTTCTCATCTTATTTTTTTGTCTCATCAGTATTTGATCTGCGGTAAGTAGTTTTACACACATCTACGTATATAAGTAGTTGTGTATCTTTGTACATACTTGTATGTATATTCACACAGAAAAGTGCAAACCTACATAAATGCTGTTTAAGCAAAATTCCTGCCAACTACATTTTATGCTGAGCTGTCAGCTGTTGTTATTATTTGTTTAATGCCACCAAAGGTAGTAGTACTCTTATTTATGTATGTATGTATGTATGTATGTATCTATTATAGGTGTGCATGCATTTCTTATTTTATACTAGCAGAAGC
>NW_016177062.1:8260-8779 GCF_001687245.7 Rhagoletis zephyria | reverse complement strand
TGCCAACACAATCAAGCGCAGCTATTCCGCTGCAATTCACTTGATCATGTGGTTGTTGGTATTGTTGGTTTTTGCTAATAATTCTATTTTTAGAATGTTTAACTTTTAGGTGTGCTCGTCCTTAAGTTATTTGTTTTTGTTATTTTTTTGGCCTTATAACGATTATATTCAACAATTTTTATTGAGCTCGAGGCCGTTTTTAATGAAAATTTATTGTGGAAAAGCAACAATAATTTAAAAAAATGGTAGAAGTGATAGCTATTTCGGAAATCACCACATTTCCTCATCAGACTTCTTTCAGTAGGCTTCGAGCCGCCGATCCCACTGACTCAGCCAGTTGCCTATGAACCGTGCTAAGTACGCCTTGTAAATTGTCGTTTGCTTTTCCACAATGAATTTTCATTAAAAACGGCCTCGAGCTCAATAAAAATTGTTGAATATATTATAAAAAATATGATAATAAAAATGTAAAGTAGTAATACGAAAGGTTGTATAACATTAATGAAAAGCAAAAAAAAA
>NW_016177062.1:0-8244 GCF_001687245.7 Rhagoletis zephyria | reverse complement strand
AAAAAAAAATAATAATAATAATAGTAGTAACAAATGCATACAGATTGAGAATTATAGAAATATAGTTCAATTTAAAGGTATAATTCTATATGGGTATGTACTTGTATCTAATTCAAACGCAAAAATGAGGAACCGCGGCCACCTCTGTGCGCGACCTCTAGGTCCAGGTGACATGAATATACTTGCAGCATATTTTGCCGATTTGACGTAGGGTTGCCTATTTACACGGGATGTGGAAACCTTTTAACGCAACTTAATGAAAAAAAATGTATTTCCTTCGTCTAATTATGGTTAATGCCCATACATACATTTTTTACATTAATGTGCAACGTATAAAAAACAAAAATAAATTAAGCAAACATTTTTCTTTTTAATTTTTTGTTGATTATAGCATTTTTAAAAATTTTTATTTTTACATAAAAAGATTGTCTATAATGTCAACTTTAAGTACCCAAATGGGCGTAATGGGCTACTTATTCGTTTGGACTCTAGATCGTCTAATGCTCGAGCAGTACGATGACTAGACATTGAAATTTTATTAAATTGTATATTTTTGAAAGAGTTTCCTCTCTTCTTTCAAAAGAATATTAGACCTCTAATTATAGCTTCAAGGTTAGTCCTTTTATTAAAACAAGAAAAAGGAAGGGTGTGTAAAAAAATAAACCTAATGAGTAATAAAATTATAGTTAAAAAAACCAACAACACGCTTTTATTACAAGAAGAACTAAAAGGAAAAAAATTATTTATTGATTTAACGATTTGACAAATAAGGATATGAAGTTCCTAACTTGATATTATTTAACCTTTTAAACTAGCTTAAAATAAGTTTATAGTAATTGGCACGAAGTCATGGTCGAAATAAAGTCCACTGAAAAGTTAGTTGCAGCTATTTTTTACAGGCATCCCATAGGTAGAGGGCTCGGGTGTACGAATTTGTTGTAACATCAGGAGGTAAAGACTTGCTCTAGCTGCTAGTTTTTTAAAATTTCCTCTAATCACGTCGTAAGCAGATTTCCCATGTGAACTTGCAACAAAGTTTAATTCTGCCATTTCTTTGAAGCGATTTTCATGATTTCAGACCTTTGGTAAAGTTAATATGATTTATTTATATTGTTTTTTTGTTTTACACCCGTTTCCTCTTTCAAAAGTATACAATTTCATAAAATTTCAATGTCTATTCATCATATTGCTCGAGCATTAGACGATCTAGTGTCCAAACGCATAAGTAGCCCATTACGCCCATTTGAGGCTTGAAGTTGACATTATAGACAATGTTTTTATGTAAAAATAAAAATTTTTAAAAATGCTATAATCAACAAAAAATAAAAAAGAAAAATGTTTGCTTAATTTATTTTTGTTTTTTATACGTTGCACACGAATGTAAAAAATATACAATTAAATCCCATAATTAGACGGAAGAAATACATTTTTTTTTTTATTAAGTTGCGTTAAAAGGTTTCCAAGATACAGCACTTTAAAGAAAGGTATGTATGACGTTTTCTTAAAATTTAAGTCCCTTGTAAATAGGCAACCCTACGTCAAATCGGCAAAATATCCTGCACGTATATTCATGTCACCTAGACCCTCAACTTCAACTTTCATCCAAATCCTTAGAGGTCGCGCACAGAGGTGGCCGCGGTGACATGAGAAGCCTCAATCAAAAATTGAAACGCAGTTAAGATAGTAAAGAAAATATAAATGATTAATAATAGGAGCAAAACTATATATAGAAAAAAAGAGATAAATATATGCAGCTTTAAATAAGAATACCACGAATCAAAGACTTCTAGCTAAAGAAAAATTCCACCTTTTTTCAATTTGTTTAAATAAATTCGCTGTTTTTTTTTACACTGTAAAAGGTATTTATGTACACACGAACTTGATATTTTTTTATGTATGTAAGTAGATATACGAATATGCTTGGTGTGCGTTGGTGTTGCTTTGGTGAGGTCATTGTGGGAGGGTTGGTCTGTACGTCCACTGTCCAAATGTCAAAGTCAACTAATCCCCCTATCCTAATACCAAGTTTGGCACTTCGTCGGTCTAAGTCCTGGCTCAGGGCGCGGCTGCCACACTTTCCCTTGGCTCTAGATAATCTTCCCCCTCTGAGAAGGTCCAATGAAACTCACGGATGTGTGGTGATGGACAACACACACGGCAGCTTGGTTGAAAATTCACACAAAAAAATTAAAATTTTAAGTGGCCATCGTCCCATCTTCAGTTCCCACTTCCAAGAACGCTGAGGTCCTTAGAAGGCACCCTGAAGATGAGGCAGGCTTCCCCCCTTATACTCGCCAATTGGGCACAAACTACACGCGATGATCCCCAGTAATGATACCCTCTTGACCCTAACGCGTCCGATAGAAAATATAGAATTAAATAAAAAGATAGAGTTAATTAGGGTAAACTAATAAAAGAAAACAAAGGTGTTAGTAAAAAGCCATGTGAAAAGTGAAAATTAGTGGGCTATTGCGTTGGGCGCCATTGTTATGTAGCAGCATGGTCGAGCCGGGCGAGGCGGCATGCAACCATGCTTGCATCCCAAGCTAGCTCGTCGTCGGGGTGGGTCATTTCTGCCTGCCTTGCTATTAGCTACATAAACAAACAAGTTATTCATGCCTGATAGTTCACTACGGGAGACAACACCAATAAAGATAAATAATTTAAGAAAAACAGGGGAAAATAGAAATGAAGAAAAGGTCCAGTCCGGTCTTGTCAGGTGGAGTCATCCCGCCCTTCTTCAACGCGGACTCCACGTGAAGCCTTGGGCGTCGTCGTGACTCCTCGTCTAATTTACGACGCCCCCTAAACCTGACATTAGTCCGTCTAAATAATTGTCTACCATGTCTAATCGAATCTACTATTAAAGCAAGGCCTACAAAAAAATCTAAATGGCAATAAAAGTGAACTCAGTTGTGAACTTAATCTAATATTCGGGTGTAAAAGGAACCCATTGCAAATAATACTAAATAAAAACTTAAGTGAGGAAAATAAGGCAAAAATTTAAACGAGCACAAAATCAAAAGGCTATGGAATTCAATATAGGAGCCTAGTAATGTTAAATGCAAAAAAAAAAATCTATAGCTACTTATTGTGAACCAACCACCGAATTTCAACGAGAAATTCCAGGCTAATAATTACAGCGATAAAAAAATTCCATTGTTCGCGAGAAAAGCAGTTACTAGCAAAATTAGCAAGGTTACTGGTAAAATAAGCAAAATAACTAAACGGTATACAACAAAAAAACTTAACTCGGAAAAGCCGAGCAAGGTAAAAAAAAATCCAACCACTCTAAATCCTATATATGTATGTAAGTATATAAGTAAAGTCTAGGTCATAATAACAACTAAATATGTATGTATGTATCGGAGTAACAAAATTTAAGGAATGCTCCTCTGATGCCACTACTGTTGATCCGCGGTGTGGTTGGAGCACATGCCTCCACGGCTCTCGCTGGTTCTGATTGGCGGCGTAGGCGGAGCGCTAGTCTCCACTGCCCTCACTGATGCTGCTCCCGTTGACCGCGCTGAAGTGGATGCTGTTCTTTTCCTCGCTGTTACCCTTTCGTTGACGACTATGCTCTTCTGTATGGGGCTGTGCAGAGTCCACAGGTCTGTATTATGGCCTGTGTTAGCTGGACCAGCTGGAACAGCTGTCGGCGACGGCGGTGTTGTTGTTGCCAAATATCTGTTGGCCGGTGTCAACTACTCTGGCTTAACGTTGAGGTGCGGATATAACCCAGGATGGATGCGGATATTTATCCGCCCGGATGCATGTGTGATTTTATGTACATACATTAGACAGCATCACTCCCCATACAAAAAAAAAAAAACCGGTACTATTTTTCCATTGCAATTATAAAATCTATTATATTTTAAGACGTCCACCAAAATATTTCGGAAAAATATTAAGATTATTAAGTGAGCTAGACCGATTTGAAAATACCTCCAAAAATTGAGGCTTTTATGAATAAAAATAGTTTCTTAAAGATTTTTTTTTGAAAAAATCCCCTCAAATGACAAAACGGTTTAACTTAAAATTTTTGCATAAAAATATTTAAAAAAATTTTTAACGGAATCGTAATGAGATTTTTGATGCCGTTTTTTAACTTTTTTCAAAGATTGGTATAGGAAGAACTTGAATAACTGAACCTAAACTCTTTCGATTTAGACTTGGGAGGTGTCATTGGAAAGGTATTTTCTCCCCTTTTTATTTCTTTGCTAATAAACTCATTCAAAGGATGGCAGAGAAAGGTAGGATGAATGAACGTCATTCAAAGTTGAATTAAGATGTGTTGGTATTCGAAAAAACAAACTTGGACACGAATGACGTTTTTTTGGCCAGAAATAAAAACAATGTGAAAATACCTTTCTACTGAGATCCGATGTGTCTAAATCAGATAATTTTTGAAACAGTTATTCAAGTTTTTTTTAAACCAACCTTTGAAAGAAGTAAAAAACATCATCAAACATCTCATTCTTACGATTCTGTTGAAAAGATTTTCAAATATTTTTATGCAGATTTTTTAAGCTTAATCTGTTTTGTCATCTGAGGGGACTTTCTTCAAAAAGTTCTTTAACAAGCTATTTTTATTCATAAAAACTTCATTTTTGGAGGTATTTTCAAATCGGTCCAGCTTACTTAAATCGTAATATTTTTCCAAAATATTTTGGGGGACGTCTTAAAACATAATAAAATTTGTAATCCCGGCGGAAAAACCGCAACTTTTTTTGGTGATGCAGTCTAACATACATATATACTAGAGCTCTTGTTAATCGACTAACCGATTAATCGGTTAATCGAATAGAAAAAGTTGTTTCAAAAAATAATCGAATACCATTAATCGATTAACCGTTCACTTTCGACTAACCGTTCATAATCGACTAGTTGTTTTCATTCGATTACTTGACAGATTCGACTATTCGAATAGTTGTTTTCTTTCAATATTTCATAAGTTTTGCGGTTGATAGGCTTTGAATATTTATAGTACCAAAAATGGTGTGGTACTGCATGAATTATGATGGAGATGAATACGTAAACAATATGCAAAATTCAAAGTGAATACATTGTAATATATATTTATATGTAAATACATACATACATATACATCAGTCAAAAGAAAACATATTATTAACATGCATACATATAAAATTGGTTTTTTGTGAATGAGACAGTTTAAATAGAAAACACCGTAATTCTGTTATCAAATGAAGCGAAAATAAACTGAATAACATTAAAACAACATCTACTTGTTAACATATTGTAATTTCGATTGATTTAGTTTAGTGAGTATTCATAAAACATTTATTTTGATATAAGAATGTCAACATATGTACATTCTGCGGAAGTAAGCAACTTCTGCGTGCGGTAACAATGTTACCCGCGCTTGAAAATGTTCTTTCTGATTCTGCCGACGTTGGTGGAATAGAAAGATATCTTTTGGCAATCTCAAAAAGTTTCGGATAAATCCCAGAATGATTTGTCCACCATAGGAGCGGATTGACGTTGTGCCCAATTTGAGGCTCAGCAGCATAAAAGTCCAATTGAGTTTGCAAATCACTATGGTTGCTTTCACGTTGAAATTAAAAGCCCAGTTGAGTCTGTTGAGAAATCTGCTGTGGCTCATAAAAACCCAAATTATGGTTTTGCAATAAAGAACTTATAAAGGAAACCACTTTAGCCTTAGTTCCCTCGATTTCGTATATTAAATTCTTATATCTAGGGTGCAAAAATGAAGACACTAACGCGGCAGAGATATTATTATTACCAATACCAAATCTCTTCTGAAGTGATGTCCGTGCAGTTTTTTTTTTTAAATCTCCTCATTCGACTGTTCACACGATGACGAAGCCATATGATTATTTATAAGGTAATGTACAAGGGGACGAATTATTGATATGGAAATGTTTTTTTCAGTGCACAGCACATTTGTGGCTACATCGAACGGATTGAGAACCTCGACCAACTTTTCCATATTGGTCCAGTCTGTTTCCAGAATTTCAAGCTTTATAGCTTCGTTTATTTTTGTCTCACTTCTGTCGGCAATAACCAAGCTGATGGCATTTCTGTTGTCGAGCAGACTTTCACACATACGATACTTGGAATTCCACCGAGTTTCGACACATTGCAGTAATCTGCTTTCCCTCAATCCCAGTTGCACTTGGCGATTGAATAGTGTTGTTTTAGCTACAGTTGATCTGTGGAAATACCTTACCAAATTTCGTCCCTTATTGCAAATTTCTTCATATTTTGGAACTGAAGACATTGCATCTTTAACGACGAGCTGGAGAAGATGTGCACTACATTTTACACTATTAGGAACACTTATTAGTTGAGCTGCAGCTGCGTTCATCACATTTGCGCTGTCGTGTGTTATAGCTTGTGTTTTCTCAGTTAACCCCCAGTCAGTGAGAGCCACTTCGATAGATGCACTTATATTTTCTGCCGTTGGTCTACCTGGAAATATATATGTACGTACTTATGAATATGGAGCAGTTTTTATATAAGTAAACGAATAAACGTGTAACCAAATAGAATTTTACCAGGTAGCTCTTCGTTGCAAAGTGTAACGTGACATAAACGATGGTTGCTGTTTATATATTGCGCTTCGACTGATATGTAAGCATTTTGGGTTCGAGAAGTCCATTCATCTACAGTGATCGCCACACTAGATGCATCCGACAGTTCAGTTTGAACTCGATCCTTAACGTCGTTATAAAGCAATTGAAGACGGGAATGGATGCTCTGTTCGCATGGAACCTTATATGCGGGCTCCATCACCTTCATAAACTCATGGAATCCAGGCGTAGCAACAAGAGAAATGGGTAACATATTTGTTGCAATTAAACGTGCTATTGCACGAGAAATGGTCTCTTGGCGCTCGTTTGAAATAGTTTCGCCATCTTCGTTTTTTCTTCTACGCTTGACATTTTTTGCCGGGCTTGGTTCGGCACATTCACTGTTGGCTACATCTGTGGTCCTGGGGAGGATAAACTATGGAAAATTACCACTTATTGGTTCGTTAACATAAACATACATTTCCAGGTCCTGCTCCTTGTCCCTCTTATGAATGGCCTTCAAATGGGTTGCCAAAGACGATGTCGAATTATTACAGGCCATATTTTGTCCACATATTGTACACTTGACTTCTTTTCCACCTTCGGAATTAGAAAAGAAGTTCCACGCCCCGCTACGCTTACGTAAACTCATTTTGGACGAAGCAAATTTTTTGTTTTGAAGTGAGACAAAATTTTTATTTAAACAACTTTCACTATTCGAATAATGACAATTAATGAATTGCACGACTTGTCGAAGATAATGAAACGATCGAATACTTGCTATTCGATTTTCAGTCAATGCAAAAGTTACTACTCGACTATTCGAATAATCGGTTAACCTGATAATCGACTGTTAACAAGAGCTCTAATATATACCCTTGTTTGCAAATATATAGGTGTGTGTGTTGGCTGCGACTGTGATTAACCACGGTAGTTGTATCGATGATGGCTGGTGCGTGTGTACGTGTGCGACTCCGTTGCTTCCGATCATCAAGGTTTCATGCTCCGACTACGTGGCGAGCGAGTATTTGTCCAAGCGGCACTCAAAAGTGGAGCTCCTTTTGCTGGGTATTTCAGCAGGCGATCTGAAATTAAGTAATATTTTGTATGTATCTAGGCATATCATTCACTTTCTTTTATACCTTCCGGTTTACTAATATACATATCCCTCGCCTAATAATATAGAGATGTAACCCAAAATTACGTTTTTGGAGATTTCGTTATGCAATTAATAAGCTTGATAAGTAGAATATATTCAGTCTAAGACATAACCAAACTTCCCAAATATGCCGAAGATATGTTTCTTTCCATCTGTTTTTTTCTATACCAACTGTATGAGTTGATAACACTTTGCTTGCGTTCTCTCACAAAATCTAAATCATCCAATACCTCGTTGCATCATCAAACGTACGATATGTACATATTATATATGTATGTACATGCCGCAAGGTGTAAATATAAATATGCTCTTACTGCCTGGGGACTTACCTCGAATTCCTTATTAGTATTTAGTGACCCCCAGAAGCTCCTCGGTTATCAATATATGCGACGGTTCCTTACTCACGCGCACTCAAACGGCACATGATCCTCATATATATGTATATATATTTTATTTTTTTCCACCTTTTTTTTTGCACGATTATAAAACTGCGAATATATTCCCGCACTAAGACCGCACTGCGTCGAA
>NW_016177061.1:0-8779 GCF_001687245.7 Rhagoletis zephyria | reverse complement strand
GTACTGCAGGATTTAATCAGAAATAGTCCGAGGTCGTTCCGTGCACATACATATGTGTAAAATATCAACAATCTAGCCATGCAAAAACAAAATTGTGGCTCGATAGAAATTTGTGTGCTAATTTCAACCCTACCAAAATTGGCGGAAGTAAAAACTAAAGAAGATATCAATGGTTAAAGTTAAATTTTTTTTCAATATTAATATCTTCTGAACAATAATGACGTCAAAATAGATCTAATTAGGGGGTATTTCAATTGGTGTACATAATTTTTTCTTTGTTTTATATCTCTTAACCAGAAATACCTTATAACCAAAATATATATAAATATTTTTTTTTTAAATGGCGTTTATTTAAAATTTGTTTTCAAAAAGCTTGGAGTGTATACGTCGCGAAAAGGGTACTTAAATTATAGTTAAATAAGCATAAACATGTTTGCGATCGGTCAAATAGCTTCCGAGATATTATAAACATAAAAACTATAAAAGTTAAACTTTAACCTCTTTTATTGGCTAAGTTTTTATTTGCGCCAAATAATCTTAGTAAAGTTGAAATCAGTATAAAAATTTCTATTTAGCTATATTTTTTATTTCTTTATCGCTAAAGGTTTGGTATTCTACACCACGGCTACTTCGGACTATTTCTGTCTAAATCCGGGAGGCTAAATGTGAATAAGAAAAACTAAACAAACAAATGTCAAATTAAACTCTCAATTCACCCCAATGAGAACACTTGACAGTTATTCATAAACTCAAAACGTTAAACTCGAGTTAAAATTGCAACGTGAACATAGTATAACACTGCTTAACTAATGGTGTCAACCTACGACGTTTACTTTTAACAGTTAGTTGACCGCAAATATAAAAAAATATTTTAACGCTAATTTATCGGGAGCACACTTTGGTTAGCAAAACACGCGTAATCACTTCAGTTAATTTTTAAGAAAACCTGATTGTAATTGAACAAAACTAAGTATGGGGTTTATATGCGGTTGGGTAGTTGTAGTAGTAACCACTAGTCATTTCAAAAGGGAAAGCTTCCCGTAATATTTTCTGCTAAACATAGTAAGTACACGTATATTTTTTTCTTTTATTACTTGAGCAATTGAATGAATTTTTTATCAACATTTTTTTTTTTTTTTAACTTTGTGACCGAAATATAATTAACTAAATCGCTTCGCTGAGTGTATGAAATTTCTGCGTGCTACATTAGGTGTAATTTATTTCAGTAAATCTTAAAATATGTAAACTATGCCGAAAACAGGAGATTTGAAATTTTTTTAACTATCTTTAAAATATTTTCAAACTAAAATTTTCTTAAACCTCTCTATTGTGATGCTTTTCTTATTAAATATTATATATCCTGAATTCAAATATATATATGTATGCCGATTTAAAAAGGGACAACCCCTTTGCATGTAGCTTATAAATTAAGCATTTTCAAAAGTATTTCGATCGATACCCCTATTGTAATATGTACTTCATTGAAATTATTGAATAGTTTGAATTTAACTCTCTGAACAGCTGGCAACCTTTTTAAACTTCTTTCGTTTCACACTCATATTGTGATACATACATATGGATTCAAATTACCTAATTCATATAATTCAAGTTGAATTTTAGTTTTCAAATATGTGAAAACCCTGCTATACATATGTAGCTTAAAAATAAGGCCTTTCGAAGATAATTTGTGGAACGACTTTTCGTTATCCATTGGTTTCTGCGTTATGCCACTTCAGTGTCATTTTTGGTTCTCCTTTCGAATTTTCGATTAATGCCTATATTATAATAATTCATTTAACTTATAATATAATTGTATTTGAAAAACAGGTGGCAACCCTCTTCAAATACCTCAAAAGAATCTACATGTTCAAGCTGAACATTTCTAAACACTTTTACGCTTGATACTTTAATTTGAGTATAATTAATTTAAATTCCACGTTGAAAACTAAAACCTTATTGAAACCTATTGGTCTGACGCCCATATTGTGATACATATTCCAGTTATCTAATTCCCTTAATTCAAGTAGAATTTGATTTTTCAAACAGGTGATAACCGTCCTTCATGTAGTTTAGAACTAAAATCCCTTTCAAAAATATTTCGATTGAAACCCATGTTGCGGTAATTCATTGAATTTAATTTTTAATCGGGTGACAACCCTAATAAAACACCTCAATAATATTCTAAATGTTCAGTCTGAAGTTTTCTTAACAATCTGTCGTTTGGCAGCCGTCTTTTAATTTTTCAGATAACTTGCGAAAAATTAATTTAAATTTGACTTTTCAAACGGGTGGCAACCCTTTTCAAAATATTTCTGAACTGCAACTTTTTTAAGCCTGTGGACATCCATTTTTAATATTATTTTCAAGTAAATCATTCCCCTAATTCAAGTTGAATCTGATTTTTTAAACAAGTGGCATCCCTCCTCTATGAGTGTAGAATTTATAATATTAGTAAGGATTAGGGCAATTCTTCTAAACGCGTAAATGGCCCGTAACTATGTAAACCTCGTAAACCTACTTAATTTTCTATGGAAAATCGGTTTATTTACGAGGTTTACGCGATTACGAGGCATATATGCATTTCCATGAGTAGCCATTTTTATTATTTTCATGGCAGCTAAAACATGAGGGTATATTCATAAAGCCGAATCTAACGTTAGTTTCAACTTTTCTTGCAGAGGTTCCAATTCTGTCAAAAATCTGTAACTAACTTTAGTGTTAACTATATTTTGACTATGAATATGCCCCATGTAATTTAGGTGTGGTAGCAATGGTTTGAAGTTCACATGAATGATACAAATATTTTTGATGTTCGTACCAAGTATTCGGATTGGTAGTTTTTCAAAGATGTATTCAGTGATAGAGCTCCATAATTTTTTAATCATTCACTTTCTAGCCGACTTTAAGTTAGTACTTATTTAGTTCTACTTTACTTTTACTATTGAGGGATTCGCAATGGTGTCGTAAGTGTCGTATTGTTTAGAGAACTTGAAACCGCAACTATTTTTTAAAACTGCGAAAATTCATTATATGACTTTGATAGTGAACCCCCTTAATATATTTTTTAAGCGTTTAAAACATACGACATACAACAATACGACACTTACGACACCGTTGTGAATACCTCATATGTTACTTCGCAGATAGCTTTCGCCGACCGTGATACGAGAATCAAAACCGTTCTGAACAATAAATTTGTTAAAATACTTAGCCCGGGTATTCCGGCAGGGTCATTATACTTACATGCATACCTTTTTAACTCATCGAAAGTGTCAACGTTTACATTTTGATTCTCGCTCCATGGCACTTAATGTATGTGCATTCGTCAAATGATAGCAACAACAAGTATCACCAACGGGGAAAAAATAGCAACAGCACTGATACGATCGGTAAGCGTTTATAGAACGTATCAAACGTACCAATGTATGTACATATTTGGAACACAAATTCAACGCCACAATGCATCTACGCTAGCAACATTAGCACTGCATTTATTTTCATAAATTACCCGAGGGAGAGACTCGTTGCCGGCGTCATCATTGTCCACAGCGATGGTCATATCAGCGCAGAGTGCATATAATAAAAATTAAAAAGAAAATCTTAAGGTGAAAAACGACGGGGAGAATGTGGACTAAGCGGATAATCAAGGCCAGCAATACCACTTTAATTCTTTTTTAACTAGATGTAAACATATGTACATACATAATTGTTCGACTATATCAGTTCTTGGGACAATCTCTTCCATTATTATTTATAAAATGTTTTGTAGAACTCAAAATACATATTGCTTGTCACATAAGTTCGCTATCACAATAGATGAATTGCTCATCCACCAAAACAGATATACTTGTGCGTTTATAGGGGCGATTTACTCGTGTAATTATTCGCTTGATTGCGCAAGTGCTGAAACGCTGCTCCGATTATACAGTCTGACTAGATTTTGGGTCGCTAAATTCAAATCGGACTTCAGAATTGCTCTTTCATATCAGATTATCTAAATATCCAGGTCCGAAATTGTAGTGTGACGACAGTTTCAACCGGCTTTCAATCCGGCCCAGTGCTCAGATTTAAATAAAAAAGCTAACCGAGTACACTTGAGCTATGGAGGGAGTACATACTTCTCAATGCCACCAATGTATTGGACTGGGATGTTGCGAATATTTGCATTCGCATTCATTATGCGAATGATTCGCATCATTTTACACATTCGCATTCGCATCAAATGATAAGAATGTTTTGCGAATGCGAATGTGTACATTGGCAGAGAGTCCACTCTAATATTGTTGAAATGGCTCTAAGTCTGTCTAACCAGGGTGCGCGGGCAATAACCGGCTTTTAGCTTCAGGCACCAAACCAGAGGTTCCCAAACATTTTTCGCCGTATACCCCTTTCAAAACCTTACTGGTTTCTTTCATATCAGATTATCTAAATATCCTGGTCCGAAATTGTAGTGTGACGACAGTTTCGTTTGGTTGGAGTACCAAACATCGGCTGAGAACTTCCGCAACCGGCTTTCAATCCGGCCCAGTGCTCAGATTTATATAAAAAAGCTAACCGAGTACACTTGAGCTATGGAGGGAGTATATACTTCCCAATGCCACCAATGTATTGGGACCAGGATGTTGCGAATATTTGCATTCGCATTCATTATGTATCAAATGATACGAATGTTTTGCGAATGCGAATGTGTACATTGGCAGAGGTCCACTCTAATATTGTTGAAATGGCTCTAAGTCTGTCAAACCAGGTGCGCGCAATAACCGGCTTTTAGCTTCAGGCACTAAACCAGAGATTCACAAACATTTTTCGCCGTCTACCCCTTTCAAAACCTTACTGGTTTCGGTGGACCCCCACTGCTACATTTCTAACATATTCCCAAAGCTCATCAAAAAATTTTAAGACTAGATCTGACGGTGTAAATGGCATCGCAGGTGAGTTCCAAAACTAAATTCGAAGTGCCAAAAGAAAAAGAAAATATTTTATCGTGTTCTCTTTATTAAAACAATGTAATTACACACTTGCAAGTTTTAAAAAACAGAGCTCGTAGAGCAATCAAAGTGCTCTCTCGCTCTGAGGAGTTATATTTTTCAAGAGAACTCCGAGCGCTAGCGTTATTTACATTCTCTTTAGCAAAACCGCCCTCCTCACATGTTTGGCTCACTCATGAACTTGCATGTGGCGTATTGATAAAATAGTTGATTTGTGTTGATGGCATAATTTTTATTTTTATCACTCCGAGTTTTAAAGTGATGAGAATGCCTGGTTTGAGCCAGCTCTTACCAAATGGTTAGATGTCTCATTACCAACTCCCAAGTGACCTGGTACCCAGAGTAAAGCAAGCTCGTTATGTTTACCAACATAAAATAATAACATATGTTGAGACTTGCATTTCCGAACTAGTTAGGAAGTATACTTAGATAGAAGGCTGACCAATGCCTTAAGTGCAGTCTGGCTGTCACTTCAGATATGTAAACTCCTTCCCCTCTACCTATTTTCCTCCTCGTAGGCCATGGCTTTGAGGATGGCAAATACCTCAGCCTGGAAGCCTGGAGTACATTCCCCAAGATAGAAATGAAGCTTATCCCCATTAACTTCGAAAAAGACCCCACATCCCGACCCAGAGTCAGTTGTGGAGCCATCAGTGAAGACTCGACAATGTGTGAGTCTGGGCACAGTGTTGGAGTTAAACCGGAACCCAACATTATAGAACCACTTCAACAAAGGTAATGGTGTATCCTATAGCATTGCAAATACACAAGTGCTCAAATCTCTGCCGCCAGCATTTTTCGCCTCGACTCACTCAGTGTTATAAGAATATCCGCTTCTTTTTAGTCTGAAGGTGGCCTTTAAGACTTCCCCACTTATGAAGACAGAAAGAGACGTTAGGTGCAGCAGTGCGTCAAGAGCACTACACATCACTCAAAAAAATTAAAGTTAAATAAAGAGGATATCAAGCAACCATTTTGATTCTTTACTATCGATAAATTTTCGTGGACCCCCAGTTACAACTCGTGGACCCCCATATTTTTTTAACGCCAAAGTAGACCCCCGCCGAGTCTCCCGTGGACCCCTGGGGGTCCACCTGGACCACTTTGGGAATCACTTCACTAAACGATTAAGTAATATATCAATCAAGCAACATTGACGGCCTCTAATAAGTACTTCTAAAAGTCTTAAAAGCAACCTAGAAATAACTTTAGATTCCTCCAGCGATAGCGAAGGCTCGGATGTAGAGTTTAAAGACATTAAAAAATGTGAAATAAAAGCCCTATTGAAGGCCTATCTTAAAGATAAGCGAGCTCATCTCGGTGAAAACCCTCTCGATTGGTGGAAAGCTAAACTAGAATACGACAAACTGACAGATCTGGCTCGCAAATATTTGAGCGCTCCACCTGCCAGCGTTCCAAGTGAACAATTGTTCAGTGCAGCCGGCCTTATATACGAGCCTCAAAGAAATCGCCTAATGGAAGAAAACACAGCAAAATTACTTTTTTTGAACCATTATATAGCCCTTTTGAACATTGACTATTAGATTAAAACACTGTATAGGTTAAGCACTCGTTCAATGTTCTAATAATTTACAAACTTTTTAAGTAATTAAAACGATGACTTAAGTTGATTGTAAAAAATATTACATTCGAAACATCGTTTACTGGGACCATGCTCACGGTATGAATACATGGCCGAAGATTGGAAAATCAGTGTACTTTGTCGAATCCACGGCACGAGGGTGATTTAAAAATCAGTGACTTTTTGAATAAAATTTTTTTTCGGCAAACAGCGCTTTATTTATCAATATAATTTGCTTTTGGCTCGAACTTTTTGGTCTACAGCCCCTCTGTGGGTTTATAAACTAACTGCTCGAACAAATCCACCATTGACCAGATTTTTACCAGTGCGCTGAATCCTGGAAAAGATCCTTAATAAGCAAAACGACGCGCACCATCTTTGTGTCGATTTGACATCAAGAGAAGCTTCTTCTACGACGCCAATCTTCAATTTTATATTGGAAAGCGTATTACGTGTCCCAAATCTGAATCGCAGCGGCACCATATATTCTCTGGAAAGTCACAACCCTGCTGGCCTATGCAGATGTCATTGATATCTTCAGTCTCAATGAAAGGGCTGTAAGGGAAATAAGTCACACTACTTACTGCCGACAAGCTAAAAGTTTTAGCGTATTAGGCCACACCTAACACAATTATAATTTTGAAGTTGTGAGGGAATTTGTCCGTCTTGGATCCAGCATTAATACCACTAATAATATAAGCCAGGAGATCAGAGGAATAATAACAAACAGGTGCTCCTATGTGCTCGGTAGTCAATTGAAAAACAGTTTGCTCTCTCGACAAACAAAATTAAGTTTTGTGGGCTTTCGGGAGAACTGCTCCAATCAAGACCTATGGCCTCCGCAATAACAGGCACCGTATCGTCGGTGCGACGACCAAGAACTGCTGACCCCCTAATCCAGGGTGTTAAGCGACACCGTGCCCATTAGAGGGTTTGCATCCAGAGGGCTTACCAGACCGGCTGTATTATAACGGCACCTTCGGCAGTCGAGGGAACTCCTCACATTCACAAAGCCACAGCTGTCACTACTGGTGGCGGTTTTAACGGGTCACTGTCCAATCGGTATTCACGCAGCAAGGCTGAACATACTACCGGTCCCCGTATGTCGCAGTTGTCTGGAAGATGACGATTTGGAATCACCTCAACACTACCTTCTTATGTGTCTGGAGTTTGGGAGGCTAAGGTTGAAGTACTTTGGCTCTCACATCCATAATAGCCCCAAGGAGTTCTGGGGCATTGAGATTAGCCGAACTCATAATTTTGTTATCACAAAGGACATTCTCCATTTGTCTAAGTGAGCTCCGGTTACACCGAGCTGCCGCCTAACCTAACCTAAGACCTATGACCTTGTTTTCATGAGAAACGCGTACCGAAAAAGATGAAATGACGAGCTGTAGAGCTCTTTTTACGACACATATATCTATCTAAAGTGCGATCAACTCCAGAAAAAATGTTGCGCGTTTCTTTTGCATTAATCAATTCATAGGACTTACATATGTACATCCAATTAATGCAAATATTTTTTTTCTTCATAAAATTAGCAAGCAGTTATATTTCCCTCTCTGAATTTTGAGATAGCTTGCTTTAGATTTAGGTGTGCGATATGTAGTTAATCGCTGGCTTAGGTATGTCGTAGATATGGATGATGACGCTCTGGTTGAAATATACTTCTATTCTGCATCCATGATGGGCAACAACAGCTAGGACGCCGTAGAACACAATGGAAATACCAAAAGGCGAAAGGACCTGCAAATAGTTGATATGACCGAAGCATGGAGAGAGGCAATAGGCGAAGTTTTTAGTCTGGACCCAAACGAATAAGTGGTTATAGTGTCAAATAAGAAGAAAAACAAAGCAAAACAAAAACAAAAGGTAAAATTAATTTTTGGCACAAAGAAAGAAATTATCCCATTCATATTGGAAACACTTTTATGGAGAAGATTTTGAAAAACCGTAAGAACAAAGGTAGTACGTCAAGCATGGTTCCATACTAATTTTGTTTATTTAGTTGCGATCATTGGATTATGATATATGTAACTAACGCTACTCCTAAATTTTTATATCAGCTCAATTCCGGTTGCGTTTTTTCTTGCGTATACAGTACTAGCTAGCAGGGTGATTGATTAGGGGTTTCTATACCAGTTTCAACTGGATTTTTGGATATTTTTAGGCGTTCGATTGAGCCGCGACAGTCTGTCCGTCCGTCCGT
>NW_016177060.1:0-8780 GCF_001687245.7 Rhagoletis zephyria | reverse complement strand
TTATTTTTTGTGAAAGTAAAGCTCCTTTCCTAACAAACACCAAATAAATCCAAATACATATCCGACTTTGTGCAAAAACTATGAAAGTTAATTCTGCAAAGTTTCACCAAAATTTCGCACTTTTTAATCAGAATCAATTTAGAAAAAAATTAGCTTGAAGTTTTGTAGCTCATTAAAATGAGTATAATAAAGTGTGAAAATTTTCTTGGAAACAAAAAGAGTGAACATTACGAAGACATAGTAGATATGCTCTCTACCTACCATGCCATGGGTTGCAATATGCCCATTAAATTGCACCATCTGCATTCTCATTTAAATATGTTTCCATCAAATTTTGGCCAGATGAGCGATGAACAAGGTGATGGATTTCACCGGGAAATTCTAAAGATTGAACAGCGTTATATTTGAAAAAGCAAACTTAGTATAGCTCTCCGACTACTGTACAAAAAGAAAACATTTCTAAGAAAAAAGGAAAACACACATATACTTCTTATCACTAAATAAAGCATTATTAAGCCATTTATTATTCGATTTTAATTTACTTATGACTTTTGGAAAACTGATTTTGATGTGCTTTTTTATAAAGATCAAATAATTTTTTTTATTGCCTTACGATCAAATAAGAGCGCGAAGGAAATGAAAATTTTTTTAAGACTTTACGTGGTTTTTTAATTAAAATACCTATACTTAGCCTTTCTCGAGACGATCTTTAACTTTCAAACTGAGAAGAAAATTTTAAATTCGATCAGCAAACAACAAAGTTATAACTTCTTCAAGTTGTAACATGAAGAATAGCAAAGTTTTATTATATTTTTTAGTAAAAAAAGTAGTAAACGAAGTGATGGAGAAATACTATAAGTACAGTCGTGTCCATGGGCTATAACAAAACATAATTTCCAGTGTTGGGAAGTATTGAGTACTTTCGAGGATCGAGTTCTTTGGTATCGATACTTTTAAGGATCGGGTATTTTTGAGAGTACTGAGTACCTTCTTTAAATATGCACATGTTGGTAACATTTCAATACTTAGTGTAGAAACACACACAAGCAGGCAGCACTTTATTCAAATTAGTATTGTACTTGAAAATTATTGAAACTTCAAATTGAGTACAATCATTTCTGAATACCGAGCACCCCCCTGCCCCTACCTGGCTACGCCCATGCCTATACATCAGCAAGGGCGTCTATAGGTAGTCGTTAACTAAGAGGCAACCATATCGGTTTTTAAACTAAAGATTCCCCGAACCTGGTTCGTACGTTGTACTATGGCTGAATTAAGCACTTTATGCGGCCAAAAATTAACCACAAGAATCGTGTACACATGCTTCTTAGAACCTTAACAGACGTTGGTTTGAAAATCAGCGAAATCGGCCCACAACCACACCCACCGCCCATATGCCGGATGTCCAGGCCACCACCCCAGCCCTTCTAAAATGGAAGAAAATGTTTTTATTGCAAAACGGAAAAAAATTAACTACCACGTCGGGGATGCTCTATCTTTTGGTCGTATTACTTACTTCCGGTTTCGACTATTATTTTAACCGGGAGTCCATTCTGACAAAAGTTACGTAGTTTTGTCCGCAGAATCCGAATTCGTTGATAAAAGCATGTGTCCTTTTTAAAAAAAAACTTCGAAGCAGTGAATTTTTCACAAATGGAAATGTTATTTAAAACCACGATTGTTACATAGATAGAATGATCACACTTAAATTTTTTTATATACTTAAAACACATCCGCGTTGCACTGCAGTTCAATATCTATTTATTAAAATTCTAGCACTAACTATTTAAAACCAAAACCACAAACCTTACGTTGAAAGATAGGGGACCAGGGTTACCTTGCGACCAAAAATTTATTATTTCTTTTCTATTTAGAGTATCTAGAATAAAGTCCGCCTGTTAAAAATGTTGAAAGCAAAAACTGAAAGTTGGACTTTTGGCCGCAAAAAGTGCCTACTTCAGCCATAGTTCGTTGGTTTAAGTGTCGAGTTTAACAACGCGAATGCTCAATTTGAGTTGAAAAAATAAACAAGAAAAAAGGCAGAAAATAGTTACATATTAGTCTTAGGGCCAGTTTTTCTTTACATGGTTAAATCTGACTGCGGTGTAAACGCTTGAGCTAGCTGGTTTAAACTAGGATAGACCAATGACATATCAGCCAGCTGTATATAAATATGAACGCAGATTACGTGATCTAAGTTTAAACTGGCAATGAAAAACAGTTTCTCATAAAAACGCAATAGCCGTTCGGAGTTGGCGTAAAATGTTTGACAACATCAAGGCGCACGCCACAAATCCGAGGAGAAGCTCGGCCATACACTTACAACAATAAGTTATTAGTTCTATACATATGTACACTATGTACCTCATTCTTGGTCTATGTAGTGCTCAGCAGGTGGTATGAGTTTCTTAGGTTAATTCTGCATCTGGTAATTACAGCTAGATGTGTTGTCTTCCAGCATGAGTACCTAGTGTCTAGTGTCCCACGAAAAACGCTGATGACGTTACAAATTCTGAACAACCAAAAGAATGAGAATGAAGAAATTTTTGGAAAACAATGGCATTTAAACCACAATTTTGCCATGATGCTAGATTGTGAAGCTGAAAGTCAGGAGGATACATCAGACATTTGCAGCCCCGATGCAATTCTCAATAAGGAATTACTGCACCGCAAAAAAATAAAAATAAAAAAATAAATATAACTCAAAGTCCTCTCAACTGGTGCAGCGCTAATCGAAAAGAATTTACAATTTAGTCAAGTTTCAAGTTTTTCAAGTTTGTCGCCTCGACCGAGTAGGTATCGAGTGACGCAGGTTTGATTGAAGAAATAGGCAGTAACCCGAAAAGGCAGCAACATAACTTTTCATTAAATAAAATGTTCAAATTATTAAATTCGAATAGTAAATAAAAAATTACATAAATAAACAATACTGACTTTTTCACTATTTATTGACCTATATCACCTAATTTACTCATCTAAATTATTTCTTAAAAGTACTTGACATCCGCATTCGCATCCGCATCCGCGGATGTCTAAAATTCCACATTCGCAACATCCCTAATTTTAACTGCAAGACATTTATGTACATATTTAAGCATACGACTTTTGAATAAAATCTAAATAGATTGATACCAATTCAATACCATTGATAAGTATTAGCGCAAAATTTGCAGAAGGCAAACATGTATGTACTTAAATTTTAAGTATTTCTATGAACTAGCAATGAAAACAATCGGAGTACTCATTTCCAAAACAGTTAAAAACAAAATGAATTTCAACTTCCCAATTTCTCCATTTATTTAGGTACGTTTATGTATGTACATCACGCTCAAATTGTGTCAACATTTAGGGACCTTTTTAATAATTCATAAAACAATTCCCCCACGCCACGTGCACTGTGAAGCACCGCTTTGTTACCTCCGTGCTGAGACCGCGGCGAGTTGTCAGCGTTGCCGCCTCTGTCTTTCGCCGTCCACCCGCGCGCCCATTAATATCCAGTTAACCATTCGACGAAGCGCTTTGAAAGTGGCAAGTGTGTGTTGGCATGTCCTTGCTCTAGTTTCGCGGCACTCCTTCAGCTTGGCACTCGCTAACAGCTGAGTGGCACAAAACAAGCATTTCCTTGAATTTTTCGAACCTTGTTTCATATTTCCCATCAACACGCGCATTAGACGGAGCAGAAAATTAAAGCGAAGGCAAAGCATTTTCTTTGTTTTGTTTCTTCGGCAGCCGGATGCCATTTCAATTTCAATTGACAGTGTTTTTGCGGACGAAATGAAATGTGCCAGCATCGAGTGCGATAAAATCATAAATTTATTGGAATTTCACTTTCGACGGGTGAGATGAAATGGGGTGGCGTGCGAATTCCCTGCAAAAATCGTTGGACCATGTAGTCTATTTGTGGTATATTGGAGTACTTACAAAGGTGTTCCTCTGTCATGCTGTAGCGGACCAACTCGTGTCTCTGCACCAGCTTATTGTTACCCGATCACTGCTCGTGTTTTAACGAAGTGTGATTGAAGTTGAGTATTTGAAAGCACATTTGCATGTCTGGCTGTAGCTGAACGTGTAGAAATGCTCGCTGTTAGTTGGTTTTTATTAATTTCGAAAAAGCATCTGTGAAGTGAAGAACTAAAGCATGTACAAACGAAAAAATATAACAACAATGTCATTGTTAATATGTTGGAGTAGTTTTGTGCTTCTCTGACGTACTCTTTACATGCATGCATGGAGGAGTCGCGATTTTTGCAGGGTTGCGCACGCAGAAGCCACTTCGGTATTATGTATATGTATTGCACTGTGTATATGCGTGGATAGGTTTAAGTGTGTATATGCCACGAAAAATTCACTTAGCTAAGAATCCGAAAAGAAAAAGAGCAAATATGTATTTTGTATGGTAAGAAATGGCTTTTATGATAAAATCTGAACGGTAGCGATAATTGCGAGGGAGGTAAAAACAAGTTCCTTGAAATCAGCGCTCTATATTTGTATTGGTTTTATTAAATCTAAGATTTATTAAGTATGTACCTTTATGCGTTCACAGCAGAAGGTCAATGCATTCGCCACTTGAATCTCACATCTGCTCCCAGAGAGCACTATTCAACAAACCGGCACATGCGAGCAGTGAACCACATTTACCGCCGCCGAAGAAGTATTCGGATTTCAGTGGGACCGAAACAACAACTGGTATGATCAGGAATGTCAGGCAGGTTCAGAGAAAGAAAGATGTTGCCCACAGGACTACGATGAGATCGAATGGAACACGACCTACATGGGACCGATATAGGGAGCTGAGAGGGAAGAGAGCCTTAATTTCCACAATAAGAAAGAAGAGGCCGAAATACGGAAGTACGAAAAGCTGGAAATGCTGGACGACAGGTAAAACTCTAAAATTTTACCAGAAAGATAGACAACAAATAGAAGTTTTCAGGTCTGGACGTCAACCTGGTCACCGATATCCACAGCGCACTTACTTTATGGAGGTTGGGCTTTCCCAAGCTATTGAATTGTAACAGTACTGAAAGTTGTGGAGAAGATGAGGAGAATGCATCAACTCTTATACAGAATATGGTCAGATGAACGCATGCCCGAGGACCGCAATTTAAGCGTGCTCTGTCCAATGCACAAGAAAAGCAAACTCTGCCATTCACGCCAAATACCGCGACTTCAGCTTTCAAAGCATAGGTTTTAAGGTCTTATCGAGTATATTGTGCGAAAGACTGAAGCCTGCCGTCAACGAACTGATTGGGCCTTATCAGTATGGCTATACACCTGACAAATCCACCATATATTGGAAAAGAAAAGGATACACCTGTCGAGTTCAAAGCCGATTTCGACAGCACTAAAAGGAGTTGCCTAAGTGCTACGATGTCTGAGTTTGGAATCCCCGCGAAACTGAAAAAACCAATAGTTTTGTCAGAATTTGAAAACCCCTCTACGAATCGTTCGCTACCAAACGGGTTTTCCGACATGGTGACTACCTTTCATGTAATTTCTTTAATCTGATGTTGGAGAAGATAATAAGAGCTACAGAACTTAACCACCCAGGAAAAGCTTGCAACTGCTTGCGTATGTCGATGACATCGACATCATCGGTAACAAAGTCCGCGAACTGTGTTCTGCTTCTCCAAATTGGATAAGGAAGCAAAGCGAATATGTCTGGTAGCAAGCGAGGACAAGACGAAGTATCTCCTGTCATCAAACATACATACACTCAGCGCATTCGCACCTAGGCACCCACGTCATTGTTGCAGTTATGATTGCGAGAAGNAAGTCCTCTCTCGACGTTCGAAAACCACACTATATAAGTCACTCATCATGCCCATGCTGATATATGGCCCAGAGGCACGACCAATGAAAGATTTTGCGAACGACTTACTGGCCTTTACAATGAGCTGTATGAGCTTTACGACGACATGTACATAGTTCAGCGAATTGAAATACAGCGGCTCTGCAGGCTTGGCCATTTCGTTCGAATGGGTACCGACGGCCCAACTTTGAAGGTATTCAACTCGGAACCCGCTGCTCGTAGCAGAGGAAGAGGGAGGATCCTACTGCGATTGAAAGACCAAGTGGAGAAAAGGATACACCTGCTTCACTTGGCATTTCCAATTGGCGTTAATTGGCACAGAAAAGAAACGACTTGTGAGTTTTGTTGAACTCGCCCAAAATCGCTTAGGCATTTACAGCGCCAAATTAGAGCAAAACTTATATGCGTTTATTTATGGGGCTGCCGCGGACCGCGGCTGGTTTGCACCGTAGCACACTCTTTAAAATATTCAATCACCTGCTGCCTTTGTTTGGCTGAAAACATGAACAATATATGGTTTAAGGTCAAAACTCCTTCGTTTACTGACGAATCTATCATTCCATTCCACATGAGACGTGTAAATTTTGGTACAAAAATTCAGCTGGATGACAGAGATGACGGAGGTGTCCAAATCATTATCGTGTTTTCATGACTAATGCGATTCTTTTTGAGGTAATTAAGGTTTATCGGAATGCCATCGTAAGTAATTTAATTATCCAATCAAGAGTGGTAGGAAAAATCTGAACTCTCTTTCGGTGCATATGAACAACAATCATATTGAAAGATTTTTATGTAATTACCAGGGCACACACTTCAGTCCTTGACTGCATTAGTTCGATTGTACGTACATATATATATTCTCGGAAATTAAATATCTATGATAAGATGGAACAATATACAGAAGAATCAATCAACTTATGCCTATCTATGTACTATGATAAATGTTTCAATCCCATATTTTAAGTATTTAAATAAATACATTTTTAGAAACGGTAAACAATCAATTTAAATGCGAACCCAGATCTTCTGTTAATGACATACTAATTTATATTCCCATATTAGTATATGCTGAAATACACACAAACATACATACTTGCATTTACAACAAAAAGTATGTAAATGTTAAATACACTTAACTCACTCAATTCCTCAGAGTTTATCGCTTTTGCCGCTTTTTTATGTTGTCAGTTTCGGTTCTGGTTGGCTACCGCTATTTGTCACTGACATTTTATGTCCACAATTTGACAGATGTCAAGTTGTAAAGAAATTTGTAGAACCAAACTGGATACGTGCCTCCCTCCTCGCTGAGTTGAGTCGAGTCACAGTTGTGCGCTATCTGCTTTTGTATCTGTTGAATTGATATGCTGCCGCTGTGCCGCATGTCGTGCGTCCGTTGTCGGCTGTGTGCCTTGGCTGCGTTGGGATTACATACAATATTTTCGCTCTCCGGACGGAGACAAACTATGTTACTGTTGCGCGCTTCCAAGTTGAATATTTAATATAAATGTTGTTATTGTTGTCACACATTGATGTGAAAAGATTGAGGATTATGTTGATGGTGTTGTCGTTGTTGTTCTTCTGCTAATGCTGGTAACAAATCGTGTTTGTAATGATGTTCACTTTAAATACAATTGAGGAAATATTTTATGAACTCGAACATGGAATGTAAAATATCTGAAAAAGAGACATTTATGCATTTTCAACAACATTTTGCATCAGCAACAGTGATGCCAACCGGAAGAGAATTCCCCGATTTTGGTGGAATTTGAATTTCTCGAGAATCGGGGAATGACTTTTAATTTTGGGGAATTCAATATACATATGTACANGAGAGAATTCCCCGATTTTGGTGGAATTTGAATTTCTCGGGGAATCGGGGAATGACTTTTAATTTTGGGGAATTCAATATACATATGTACAACCGATTTTGATTAGAAATTCCTATTGAGGATAAAATTGCATTTATAAATTACAAATTGTGACAACAATCTCCCATTTTGTGTCAGGGGTTTAAAACATTACGTAATTACTTCGTGCAACCGTGTGGATATTAAAGAAATTTCAACTGTGCATAGCGAAATTTTTCACTTTTTCCACGTTTTCATTTGACACTCGCTTTTCTCGTTTCGTTTTCGTCACCAAGCCATCGTTTTATAAACATNGCTTCGTGCAACCGTGTGGATATTAAAGAAATTTCAACTGTGCATAGCGAAATTTTTCACTTTTCCCACGTTTTCATTTGACACTCGCTTTTCTCGTTTCGTTTTCGTCACCAAGCCATCGTTTTATAAAGATGAAATATTAAAAAGACTGTCCTTATTACATACTTATATGACAATTGATGATATTTCTTTTTTTTCAATAAAAAGTCAGCTTGAAGTGCCTTAAATATGTAGCAAAATTCATTTTGGGGGAATTTCATCGAATATAGGGGAATTTCTTCAGGAATTCCGTGAAATTAGCCCCAGAGGAGCTGGCATACGTTTTAGCTTAAGTGAGTTACATATATATATGTATATATACATATATGTCACCGGTGTGCATGCGTGCTAGAAAATTACCATCTTCACAACATTCGAGTATCTAAATACTCGTATTATGACAAACGCAGTCATATTATGTACTGAATTTAGTGACTGAGATAATTTCAAGTGATAGGAACATGGAAATGCCATCATGTCCATATGACAGCTGATGTGACAGTCACTTGGACAGCGGGGAAAGTGAGTGAAAGTCAGGCATGATTTTGGCGCATAATTACAAGTGTATGCACAAGCATGCTCACATGCTCATACATACACATATTACACACACAATTATAATATGGTGCTTTTCCGCAAAAATGTAAATTGATGAAACTGGTTTTAGTCCCCAAGCTAGTGAAAATCTATGTCACTTTAGTTCAAAATGCTTGCTTGACACGAAGATCAGATAATAGGTTAATTCCTTATCTTTTTGGACAAAAATCTGA
>NW_016177059.1:8582-8780 GCF_001687245.7 Rhagoletis zephyria | reverse complement strand
GATATCTCAACGAAATTTGGTATGTAGGTTTCCGTTAAACCAAGGTAGGTTGGTATTGAAAATAGGCGAAATCGGGCAGTAACCACGCCCACTTCCCATATAACGGTAATTTTCAGATATACGAAAACTGCGATATTTTAGTAACTACTGAAGATAATTCACTCAAAATTGATATTTACAATGAATTTCAGACGAAAA
>NW_016177059.1:0-8451 GCF_001687245.7 Rhagoletis zephyria | reverse complement strand
GACGAAAAATAAGAATATTATAAATTTTAGGAAAATTGGTGTAGCCACGCCCACTTATGGTTACATGTGTATATCTTGGTAACCGCTGCTCCTATTTCTTTCAACCTTGATACAGAATACTAAATGGGCGAAAATTAAAAAAATCGGACAATAACCCCGCCCACATCCCATATAACGGTAATTTAGAGAAATATAAAATCATCGATAAATCAGAAAATATTAAAGCTAATTTATTCAAGATTGATGCTCGCAACAATTCTTTACCAAGAAATACGTTTATGGTAAAATTTTGGAAAATGGGCGTGGCACCGCCCACTTATGATAACATATATATCGGTAACCGTTATACCGATTTGTACCAAACTCGGTATTTTTATTGTCCTTGCCACATAAAAGCAAAAAGTTGAAAATTATTGAAATCGGACTAAAATTACAGCCGCTTTTCTTATAACGGTAAATTTCAGAAATGCTTGAAACTGGAATATTTCGAAATTTAAGGACGCTAATTTACTCAAAATTGATACACCCCGTCTTACCATCTAGCGGTAGCTTTCGGAAAGAAGGTGAAAAAACTATATTTAATACTTGCGCCGGGTATTGAATGTTCGGCTCCGCCCGCTTTAACCACAACCTTACAAATCTCGATTTCAAATTTTATAAAAAATTTAGAAAATTCAAAAAATTTTCAATAAAATTTCAGCTTTTAAATCCGAATCTTTACAACATATTTTGGTATGCAGTTTCATGGCCCACACAATTTTACAATAAAGTGCAAGATTCCAATGGCTAAAAACCCCTGTAAATTTTTGAGAATTTTTTTGGTGAACTATCTTTGAACTTTTAGCTCGAAAAACATTACGACTATTTAAAAAACATCAACGCGTGATCACTTCTTTGAGTCACTATATGTCCATACAGGTTTCAAACCGGTGAAGTTTAGAGAAATATTTACTTCGAAAAAAATTTTGAATAGGGTTGCCACCTTTTTAGAAATTCAAATTAAATTTAACCAATAATTTGAACGAAATATTTTAATACGGGCGCCTAACAAGAAAAACTTAAGTTAGTTTTATTTCCTACAAAAAAATTGGGGAAGGTTGCCACCATTTTACAAAGTTCAAAATCTATTTCAGTAATATATTAAACAAAATAAATAAGTAGTGGTGGGAGTACAGCTAATTGTGGAGTGCCTCTGCTTAAATACCTAGTTACTATAACTTCTCCCCTTTTTCCTAGGACAACTCTGCTTTTAACCGTGGAGCATATCCACATGACTACAGTGCCGTCCACAACAACCTTCAGTAGTGATTGGATAATATTTTCAACGTCAGCGTTATTGAAGGTGCCCTGATTTTATATCCCTAGATTTTTTTTTTTGTAAATTCCATTACTTTCTGCCAAGCTGACTACGCCGCTTTTTGTTTGGTCTAAACGTGTCGCGCTGATAATAAGATTTTTTTATAAGAGCATTTGAGTAGCCTAAATAAAAACTTAATCAGAGTTAGAGGTCTTAATTCCTTCGGCTTTTTTGGGGTTTTCCTACCAGGCTTTAGCGCTACTTTGACTCGTTTCCAACTCCGGGGAACATACTTAGCTTATTCTAATACAATCCCTGAACAAAAAGGTTCGTGCGTTCGTTTCTATGCGAATGTCCAGCATTGGCAACAAAACAATATGAGAAACTAGGCAAACTTCTCTAGGCTTCTTGAAACGCTGCTATCAACCAGCCATACTTATAAGTGGGGAAATGGAATACATTTTTTAATCCATATGTCGAAATATACATAGGTGGTAGTTAATTTAAATCGAAAAATATGTTAAGGATTAAACTCATATAAGCATCGCTTAACAAATTGAGCAATAGTTGTAAATAGAGAATCGATAAATCAGCGAAATAAGTTTTGATATACATACATACATACATGATTAGGCGCAATCCCTGATGACAAAGTTTTCTCGAATTTATATATAAATGTTGTTATGTGGATGTACGAATTCTTAAGTACTAAGCAATAGCATCTCTCAGAAGTTGTAAGTGTGTAAGTGTCGGTGCGAATACATATGCAAAGCTATTCACACAAGTATTTGCTAAATGTTGGCGGTTGTTTTTATTAGCAACGAATGTTATGTGAAAAGTGCGCAACTCGTGTGTAGCCGCCACATGTCTGTGAAAATAAGTACGGCATACATACAGACACATACACAAGGACCAGCCTACGCCTTAACATAATTTATACTATTTGCTTAACATTTGAAAGCTTGAGTGCTCGCAATTTTTTTTGTTTTGTTGAAAAGCGCTACTACATACGTACAGAATATACATATGTATTTATATGTATAAGCCTCTACCTGCTTTGCGTTTTTAAGATATCGCGAGTAGACACGCACACAATGCCGCCACTCAGCCTTTCCCGCTGTCATTATTATTACCATAGCCATTATGTAGGGTGGTTGTTGCTACTACATAGTATTGTTATTCGCTTTTATTGAAAGCTGCGCCACCCACCACTTACTTACTTAGTTGCGTATACGCACCGACGTACGAAATTTTATTTAATACTTCACAACTAAATTAAATTCATTTTTATGTTGCTTTGCATGTTGTGCTGTGATGAGTTGTGAATTGTAAATAAATTGCAAACTCTGCGTATATTTAAACATACTTTACTGTTTTTTTTTTTGTTCGTGGGTAAGTGGGACGAGTGGAATAATTTTGGATTGAATGACAAATTGTTGTTGAACAAAAAAAGTTCGTAAGGTGATGCATTCGGTGTTGTATCCAGTCTTTGTGTAAAGTACCTATCCAAATAGTTTTTATTTTCATTTTTATTACTTCAAAATTCTAGTAAGCGAAATAGTTTTTAATTTGAAACCTTCTCTACCTTGAATAGTAAATATAACAACTAAAAAAAGTGCCGCCACAAGCTTTTCCTTCCTCCTTACTACTATATGTAAATTTTTATCCTATTTCCGCTACGATACAGATTCTCCATACTACCGTATTTGACTAGCCTGGGTCTCTATCGGAAAAGGTCGGATATCTTGGTGTCATTCTGAACAGAAATCCCAGCCGGTTGCGAAATGTAGGTACATATATAAGCATTCAAGTAAAGCTTTAACTACCCTATCCGCGTGCGTATCAGGTGTGGAGGAAAACGGATCCTGATCCTCTGCGATGCTCTCCGGATATAGTCAGGGGCTGCACGTCCTATTTTGTTTTACGCCTTCGCATATTGAAAGCCATACCCGGATTGGGAATAATCCAAGCAAGGCTCTGACGTTGTCAATATGGAATTTACCCTCAACGCCAACAAAAGCTCTAGATCTAAAATAATGGGAGATCTTCCTATGGCCTCATTCATAAAAAATAAAATAGGTTTAAAAAGCTCTATAAAGTGACATTTTAATAATAAAAAATAGATTTATAAAGCAGTTAAACTCGCCTTTATTTTTTATGAATTTGTGTGTTTGTTTGTATTGACAACATATTCTTTATATTTGTGCTTCACGTTAAGCTCCAAATTAAAACTCAAGGTGGGAAAGCATTCATGCTAGAGAACCTCATATCTCCTTTGTGAAAATTTGCAGAATTTATCAGGCTGAACTAGCAGATAAAACTGCGTTAGGAAGACCAGGTTCAGATGGATATGGTTTCATGATTTCCAATTGGCATCAGTTGTCATAGAAAGCTAAAGAATCGCTTAGGCGGTTGCAACGCCAATTAAGAAGAGCTACCTACTGTATACTGATTAGATGGACATTAGTACCATTATTTTTGTGTGTTGTCTGTGAAATCCTTCCGTTTTTCGAAAGAGTGTGAGTGATTCGAAGAAATCAACATAGCTACGTACATATATATGCCCTTTATCTTAATAGACAAACTACGCCTGAGTGCTAGTCTTTTTTTCCAAAAAAAAAAAACTCTGGCCTTTGTTAAACTTAACTATTCCACCATAGATCCTAACTGAATTCATGTGACTAATTTAACACCATCCATCTATCAGTATCAATGGTTTATATGACCGGAATCGTTAAGAACAATTTGGGTCGATTTTCGGTTATTGTTAATTAACTTTATGCGTACAGTTTAACTTTCGTGGAACCAAAAATGCATTGCTTTTAATTGGTTTCACCTCAACAAATGAAGTTCTCCCTTTCATACGCTTTTTTGAGGAAACCTTGTGACCAAAGTTTACCGACGCATTCCTTTACAACACTTCAGAAGAGAATAACGATTCAAATAAAATTTCTATTGCTGCTTGCATATATGTAGGTGTTGCATGTGTGAATCCAAAATTACTATCCACTCACAATTGAGTTTCTATTTTCTATACTGAAAATAGTTTGCGCACATTCTGTAGGCCTATAATTGCAAGGATTCTAAGAACATCGGATCGTAGTCTAACAAAAATTATTTATTTAGTTTGCACGTGCCACCAGCAAAAACCAATACAAACAAATAGATATTTCAATACATATAAGTTGGCAAATAAATTTTATATGAACNCGACGCATTCCTTTACAACACTTCAGAAGAGAATAACGATTCAAATAAAATTTATATTGCTGCTTGCATATATGTAGGTGTTGCATGTGTGAATCCAAAATTACTATCCACTCATAATTGAGTTTCTATTTTCTATACTGAAAATAGTTTGCGCACATTCTGTAGGCCTGTAATTGCAAGGATTCTAAGAACATCGGATCGTAGTCTAACAAAAATTATTTATTTGGTTTGCACGTGCCACCAGCAAAAACCAATACAAGCAAATAGATATTTCAATACATATAAGTTGGCAAATAAATTTTATATGAACAACTATTTATGTACATTTTCGGTTAATATTAATTTCTATTACCCCAAAATCATTGGCATACTCTTAAATGTTGCAATGCAAATGAATAAATAAAATTCTTTTCCAACGAATGTATTTAAAATTTATTTGAAATAAGTGCAATTGTTAAAGCATGGCAATTTATTGCACAAATATTTATTTAATAAATTGCCTAGAAAATGCAGTGATACTGCCGTTGCAGTTTGTCTTGTGACACATAAGTAATTACACACACATATGTATGTACATATGTACATAAATATGTTTATATACATTTGCACGTATGCAGGTAAATTTATAGAAATATAAATAAATATTTGGAATCGCAAGCAATATGAAAATATTTGAGCAATTAAATATGCCAATGGTAACTGCAAAAATAGTACATAAACGCTACTACAAACTTATGCAAAATTCCAAATTCTATAAGAACACGTGGGGAGGTCAAGAGTTTTGCGAAATAAAAGTGATGGAGTGCTCGAGTAAAAATAATCTTATATTTCCTTTTGGTTATATACTAGGGTGGTCCAAAAACAGTAAAGTCGGATTTGTAATACTCTCACCCCGTAGGATTGTTCTATATCGAAAAAAAGTATACCCCCATTTTTTTATTTTTAAATCAAAAAATATTTAGAGGTCGCTCAAAGCGGTCAAAGTTTTCCATGTATTTTTGTATGGGGGAAACAATTTCGTATAAATGGTATATAATTCTTGATATTCAATATTTTTCTATCGGAAAATTCTGGTACTCTTCAGGAGATTTTCAATGATAATATCCAATTATTTATTTAACAATTTTTTAATACTAACGATTTTTTATTGGTCCCCCTTTTGCATTTTCGGGGTTTTTGTGGGTTTTTGACGGACCTATAAATTATAGTTGCGATGAAAAAATGTTTAAATGAACAATTGGGTATTATTACCGCGAACCTTCTGCAGATAAACAGAGTTTCCCGATAGAAAAATATTAATTTTCAATAATTCTATACCATTTCTACGAAAAGTTGTTTTTGCCCCATATATATAAATACGTGGAAAACTTTGAGCGACCTCTAGATATTTTATGATTTCAAAATATATATAATAGTGGTATATTTTTCCGGTATAGAACAATCCTAGGAGATGAGGGCATAAAAATTCCGACTTTACTTTTTCACATGCATTTTTGGACTACCCTATTTATGAACAGGCTTAAGTTTTTTGTAGTTTTAAAATATTTTTAATAGATTAAACAACATGAATCTGAAAGCGTCTTATTTTTTCAACTGGGTTTAAATATGTTGGGTTTAATTTAAATAAATATACACCTAATAACACACAAAAACTTCATTCACTTTGCGAAGCGGGTGAGGACAAACTAGCGTTGTATAAAGTTTGAAACTTTAATAAACAACGGAAATATAAGAAAGATAATTTAACTTAAAAAATATTGGGAATATTCTAAGAAAAATCAGCACGTGGTCAGTTGTTTGAGTCACCAACGGCAATAAGCAAGTGCGATTAAACCAGTTTCTACATTGCCTTATCGCCTGAGCTTATCTAAAATCCATTACTAAACCTTTTCCTGTGTGTATTTTTTAGTTGTTGTAAATACGCATGTGTGATAGTTAGATTTTTATGGTTGCTGGACACACATACAAACATATTTATGTGTATGGAAAATTTTATTGGACAACAGAATGCCAGCAGGAAATTATTTCACTTTCAAATTATTAATGTAAGATTTGATTCGTTTTCTTGCCCATACATACTTACATACACGTAGGTGTCAGTTGCGTTAACTGTGAAAAAAATAGTATGTAAACTGCATTCTGAATTTCCATTCTTTTTTTTCTGTAGGAGCAGATAATTAGCATAACCTTTAATCACATTTTTAACCTTGAACAACAATTTGCAAGAACAGATTCACAAGGTTCAAGAAATGTATGCCTTTTTTATTTTTATTTTTTTCTTTAGCAGATAATATATTACCGTAGATACACGTTTAAGCATTTTAAGAGAGTAACTTAATTGGAATCTGGCACTTCAGACCACCCCCACCCTTACCTTTACCTTGTGTCCACAGGACTTTGATATGTAGATGGAAATGAAGGCATTTGACTTTTGATGGTACGTCGAAGCTTGATTAGTTAGAAAGACAAGTCTTTTGAATAGTATAGGATAGCTCAGCATACGCTGAGTGAAAACATTAGAGTAAAAAGTGCCTAGGTCTTTCCAGCCGAAGGTGGATCAGCAACGTCTACGCAGCTATTAAAACTAAACAAAATGTTAAAGCCTACTAACAATTGTCTGAGCGAAATTCATGATAATTCAAAGCTCCAACTGTTGTAGAAGTAAGTGGTATGAAGAAGAAGAGCACCCATCAAAAAATCTGCTGCTTAGCTGCCCACGTTCGCAATTCTCACTTCTTGCAAACCTCGATAAGCTTTCGAAAATACCGATTAGCCGTTTCTTAGCACGAAGTCTTCCCTTCCTTCCAAATACATTTACCGGTGCAAGTTTACGTTCGCTAGTATCTAGCAGTAGCCATTATAATTGAGCCTTGCATACTAACCTGGGAACGCTAGTATACAATCACTTCCGCTTGCCTTTCTTTTACTTTATTTCAATTATGTTTTATTTTTTATTTCTGTTTTTTTTTTTCTTCCTTTCATAAATAGGATATGGTACTAATTTTAACTTTGGCCCATTGTTTATAAGTTGATGAAGAAAAAGACATATATGGATAGAACTGTAGACCAAAATGATCAAAATGTCTGTTAAAATCATTAATATCAGTGATATAAAAGTTGTGTTTCCCGTACCACTGTCTGTTCAGATAAAAGTTTTGGATTTTCTAACTCCCCTATCTAAGATTACAAAATCGTTTCCCCATTTGCTTTGCATAAGGAAAAACGTCACAGTGGAAATCAATTAATTATAATGTGTAATTCACAAACTGATTAAAAATGCAGTAATAGGCTAACCCTCTCAGGAAAATAAACCTATAATTAAAAAAAAAGATTTGAATTTTGCAATGTGATTTTCTTAAAAGTGTTCATCAATATAAAGTATATTTTTTAATTTAAAACAGTTTTCATTAATCTCAAACTGCTAAATAAATATGAGTTACATTCTACAAATAGAATATATAAAACTTCTAAAAGCTCATTCAACTTCCTTATGAGTGGAGTAAAAAATAAAAAACATAAACACGAACCGATCGGAAACAAAAAAATTATATTTATTTTAATTTGATTTAATTTAATTTAATTTAATTTAATTTAATTTAATTTAATTTNCCCCTCATCGGACTTCTACCAAAATTCAATTTGTTGTTTTTTTCCACAAAAATTTTATCAAAAACGGCCGCAAGCTCAATAAAATTGTTGAATATAATTCCAAATACCCTGAAAAATTTCTGACGACGGCGAGCAAAACTACAAAACGCAGTTTTATTATATTTGACCCTAGCTTCGTGAGGCGTAGCCGTTGCGTATCCTGTACAGAACATTGTCTTCTTCATCTACGCCAGCATTAAGCAATGTTATCTTTTTTATTTCATTTTATTTTACTTTACTTTACTTAATTTTATTTTATTTTATCTTATTTTATTTTATTTTATTTTATTTTATTT
>NW_016177058.1:0-8780 GCF_001687245.7 Rhagoletis zephyria | reverse complement strand
TAACAACTTCTTGCTGTGAGTATTTAATAATAGAACGGTTTGGCGCGCCACCGATTTATTTACATTAACTGTGGCGTCAGTAAGACGTGGGCAACGATTTGTGAAACTGCTGTGTTTCGCTGACTTAACACAAGTGTTGTAACTGCGTGAAGTTGCACACACATTCGCTTTCATGTATGTATGTACATACAGCACATGGCAGACTTTTGTAAAAACTAGATTTATGCGTTTTTACTTATCCGTTTTACAGATATGTGCAGTGAGTCAAAATCGTATTGCAATTTTTTCCAAATTTTTAAAATATTTTGTTTTATTGAAATTTTATTAATTTTTAATAAAAATAGAAACAGGAAAAATCAACGGTATTTTGTAGCGATTTCAAGCTTACACTTAATATGAGCTACAAAGCTGCATACCCAAAAAAAAAATCTAAAAATTCTGAAAAAAAGTGTTAAATTTTGATTAAAGTTCGAAACTTATCGATTCTGTTGTATTATGAACTATAACTTTATTAAAAAATATTTTCAAAATATGGGGAGAATTTATTGTACGATTTTGACTGACACTCACTGTATGTAAATACATATCTATTATTGTTAGCCGGGCTCTGCGATGTTACTAGCCAAAGAAATAAATGCATGCATATGTACAAGGAAATTGTGTAGACAGAGTTGAGCAGGAAACATATATTCTTGTCTACTGTATACTCGATTGTAAGTATTCATGTATTTTGTACGTAAAATTGCCCATGGAAATAATATGAGGACAAAACTGAGGCCAGTATCAATGTACCCTGTGGGGAAAATGTCTAGTTCTGGAACTTGTACGCTTCTAGTACATTCAGACCCCCCACTGGTTCGTGAATCGCGATAAATCTGGTTTGCATGTAAACAACTAGCAAATTTAACATGGCGATGTCCTTGCAAGTAAAAAA
Source organism: Rhagoletis zephyria (assembly GCF_001687245.7). NCBI lineage: Eukaryota > Metazoa > Arthropoda > Insecta > Diptera > Tephritidae > Rhagoletis > Rhagoletis zephyria. The sequence goes on along the minus strand of NW_016177058.1, from coordinate 7,846 downwards.
TTGTCACCCGTTGCATTCCTTCTTCCATAGTTCCAAACCAGTTTTAAAATCGGCAGACGAAAAAAGTAACATGTAATAGAGTCTTTTTGGTTTCCCAAGGCAGCGACTTTATACTGTGTGAAATCAAATTTCTGTGAATGAATGTTATTTAAATTGAGCAGTTGAGAACACGTTAACATACTACCTTTGGCTGTAGTTGAGTGTACTTCCTGTTATTGGCTAGATTCCAGAAGGTCCTAGGTTAGGTTAGGTTATCTCGGCTGCCCCAATCCTTCAGGAAAAGGGCACAGTCAGGCCACCATGGGCCCGTTGTGATGCCGTATAAGAGACTTAATATACATATCTCCCTCCTCTTACCCTAGTAATGGAACACTTCGTAGCTTTGACTACAAACCCGTTCTAGTGGAGTGGATTCCCATCAGGCAATGCCCGGTGAGAACTCCAATAAGATGCCGCAACAGTGGTCGCTCCAAGTGGAGGAGATGGCGAGATCTACGCTTGTCAAGCTTAGGTCAGATATGTCTTGCTATCCTGAAAGTAGGCTCCGCAGACTGCGCAGACCATGTTATATTAGCCCGTCCGACAAAGTCATTCTCCAGCCAGAGTTTGCAAGAAGATAGCGGAATGCCCGCATTACGGGCTGCACTGATTGCAGACAACAAGGTTCCTTCCAGTTTAGGGTTGTTCGACTTCACTAGAAAGTCGACTTTCGACTTTTCGATCGACTCTGTACAGTCGACTTTAAAAGTCGACCGATCCACGAAGAAAAGTCGACTTTGTTCGACTTTTTTCGACTTTTTTAATAAAAAGAAAATGTATTAAGTATACTCTGCATTTAACTCATATATTAGCTATAAATATAGGAGTCAGAATACGCTAAAAATATCATGATGTACCAGTGGTCTTTAGAATAATCTGTAATTTAGTGAAATTTAATGCTAGGTAAAAAAACAGACACTAAAGGATTTTTAAACATTTTGAAAATTGTTCCAGTTATACAGTATGAAAATTTTCGAAAAAAAATTTTAAATTCTGACAAAAAAAATTCTAAAAATTTTTTGAATCGATATTTGGTAATTACGGACAACTTTTTGAAAAATGTGGCCTTTCCGATGGAGCAGAATTGGCGGGTATTGGTAGAAATATAAGTGCCACTTTATAAGCATGGATAAATATGGGAGTAGCCCAGACAGCTAGTGGATTGGGACTATCCACACGACTAATGTCGCATATTAACTGGAATCCTACCAGCAACGTTTTTAGCGGTGTTTAAAATTTTGTACCTTACGGATTGGTCAAATTCGAACCAAAGACTGTCTGTAAAAACTTACATAAACTCAAGCAGAAAAACTTTCTTGCATGAAATTGTTAAAATAAATATAATAATAATATAATATGTTTATCTTACCTCATTATTAACTGAAGATTGTGGAGACAAACGATTAACAAATTTGAGGAATTTGTTTTCGTATAATAATTTTATGCGCTGCTCTTAAATGATTTGTACTGTTGTACTGTCATTAAAATTCATTTCGCTACCACACTTTTCACATTTCACTTCAGTTTTATTGACAATTTTTTTTTAAATACGACCAAACAGCACTCCGCGAGCTTGTTGGAAGATGAGTTTTTATTGGCAAATAAATTAAAAAAAAGTCGAGAGTCGAAAGTGAAAAGTCGACTTCAGTCGACTTCCATAAACTGAAAGTCGATCACTAAAATTCGACTTTCAGGAGTATAAAGTAGATTTTGGTCGAAAGTCGAAGTCGACTTTGCCATCCCTATTCCCGTTCATCTGGCACCCATACAACATTAGTGACGTAACACCTTGCCAGTTCATTAAGAGTACGTCTACTTTCCATAACAACCTTCGACGTAGATTTGTCACTATTAAGTGCTTTAATAGCCGCTTGGCTGTCAGAAAATATTGTTACCGCCTTCGTATTAATTAGAGAATCGATCAGCCAACTTGCAGCTTCATTTACTGCTGTTAGTTCAGCCTGAAAAAAGCTGCATAGATCTGGCAGACGAAAACTAAGACTAAGTGAGAGTTCTTGCAAGTAAACCCCACTACCTTCAGATCCAACTTGGAGCCATCAGTGTAGATGGCTGTTGAGGCAAAACACGAGACCAGGACCGAATTCTCCTCCATTCTTCCCATGATGGAAATGATTCTTTAGTCCCGTAGGCGGGACTGTGTAGTCCAGTCGCCTGAAGTCCTCTGGAAGATCTTTCAAAATTCTAGAGTACCCAAACCTCGTGTCAATCCATTTAATTAGTGCATTTAATCTAATAGCATTACCGCTTACCTTTAGTTTACCATATAGGTCCACAGGTAGCAAGTGAAGCAAGGTATCTAGGGCTTTAGTCGGCGTCGATGGTAACGCTCCCGTGACCATAAGGTCCTAAGGTGTTAAAATATAAATGCAAATTTTTGTTTTGTACTACCAAACTATGAGAAAGCATCTGTGAAGTGCAGAGTGTAAGCGTATTTCAACGAAAAACCCGCAAAATAAATATATATTTAAATTAAACAAGCTCCCCTGTTGCATCCCTTTTTCGATAGTTCCGAATCGCTTAAAAATAAATACAGTAGTTCGATCCTTTAAAAGGTGTTAAGAAAAAGTGGACTTAGCAGCAACTTTTCGCTCTGAGCTAGCGATATGTAGTTTTAAAAAGTAAAATAAAGTAGTTTTTTAAAAGCACTACATTTCGCTGCTTTAGAACGCTGCGAATCTAGTTTCTATCGGACTGGTTTGATTTTGGCGATAAAGGAACTAAAAATTTGGTCCTTTGGTGCCTTAGTGGAATGAATTATATAAGCATGTTTTAATATTTTTGTTTTTATACGCTGATGCAAAGGGCTTACCTTTCTTATTAGACTTAAAAATTAGTTCAAATAAAGGATTTCAGCCGCCGCATAAAATTACAAAAAATCAACATTAAGAGTTTTTTTTACCATTTACAACTAAAATATGTAGTAAAACAAATGCACGTATTTGAAAAATCCGTATTTCCTATCCGATTTGTTTCATTTTTATAAAGTAAACTAACAGAACCGGCGAACTTCGTCCCGCCCAATTATTATTATGTTTTTTTTTATTGTAACCTTTGGCCCAACGTCTTAAGCACAATTCACGTTCACGCTTGGTTTTGTGGCCGTCAGAAAGCAAATCTTCCATTGCCGTTATAAATAACCTAACAAAGAGTTATGTTCGCGAAGAAGTTCTTGCGGCAAAGAATGGTCCACAGAAATTCAGTACACATATGTACATAGACTTCTTTCAGACGAAAATCCGTAAATGTCTATCAATTGTATTTCTAGGTATCCATCAAGAATTGTCTTTATTCTGTTTAGTGGCCGTAGAGCAAGAACCGCAACGGTTATTGTGGTAGATTTAACGGTGGTAATTTGACTTTGATCCCTGGTGTCTTCGAACGACTTCACTTGACAATCTTTAGCAAAAACTCGACTCCGGCGCCACTACTATTACCAATACGATTACGAGGAAAATCGGATCATAAATACGGTTTGTGTAATAACTCGACTCCAGAGCCACCTGACAAGCAATTTTTTTCCTCATAATCGAAATATTTCCCTTCCTGTTACCAATACATATTTTGAATATTAGCCAGATCAGATCATAATTACGATTTTTAGTAATAACTCAACTGCAGCGCTACCTGGCGATTTAATTTGTGAACCTAAAATATACAGGGACCCACTCAAACACATAAAAAAATTTCATTAAAATCGTTTCAGTCGTTTAGCAGGCGTTCACTCACGGACGTACGTACCGAGGAATTATATGTATACATATGTATGTAGTTATTTGTAAAGAGGTCAAGTTTCAGTATGTTTGGAAGGCGCTACGTCCCCTTTTCCAATAGCCCGCACTTTTCTCCATGAGTATGGGATTGGTTTCAAATATTTCCATACCAAGTTCCACGGCTCAACCACAAATACTTCCAAAGATATGCGGTATGACAAATTCGATTCATATGGGAGACGTTCGCTTGATATATCGAAAATATTATCAGCTATAACCCAAAGGTGTCCAAAATTTCATTCTATATCTTTAATAGTACGTGTACCGAATTTCAATTAAGAATATTTTTTCGTATAGATTGGTCCTTGGTTCACTTACCGGAAAAAAGTATCCTATATGTTAATCTAGGAACAAAGCTACAACGTACCAAATTTTAAGCGAATGGGACCAAAAGTACGAATTTTTCGAATATAGTGGTCCCTGGTCCACCTACCGGAAAAAAGAAATTGTTTTGGCCCTTTACATGGTGGATGCTGAAAGCTATTTACATACATGTATAGATTACTTAAATGGAAAGGAATAGTTGAACAAAAATGTTGCCGTTAGTTGGTGCGGTGTCGTCCCCGTATTCGTATTCGAACTGGTATTCGTATTCATTTCGGTCCTTGTTGTCGAGTTCTTCTTCGGTTCGTATTCCACTTCGTATCCGTCTTTGTCTGTCGTACATACATAAGGACATTTGTATTTATTTATTTTTGTTTTGTTTTGTTTCTGTCTCATGTGATACGATTGGAAGTAAATAATTTGTAGCGTAATTTTGTCGCTTCCCTGCAGTACGGGGGAGTGACTACAGGACTGCTGAATCGGTAGTTACCTGATAAACACCGTCAATTACCGACCGACTACTTGCAGTGTATTTCATCGATTACTTTAACAAGGCAATGTCCTAGGCGGTAGTCACCATCGGCTCTCTCTGCACTACCGGAGGTTACTAAAGTAGTCACTTGCGTGATTTATGGGCGCCCTCTGTCGTAGTTTTTCGCTATTCTACTTACGACTGGTTCGACTCTGTACTACCATGTGCACTACCACGCGTTAATAGAATAGCTACTTACCTAGGAGTCGGTGCAGTAGCGGTTCAAAAGTAGCGATTGATTCCAGCAGTACTGGAGGGTTATTAAAAAGCCATCATCGGACTGAGATTTTTTTTTCAGCCACCATATTCTTTGGCCCTCCTTGAGCTCGAGGCTAATGGCGGCCGACAGGTTTGTTACCCACATGACCCGCGTCTGTAACTATAGATACCTTGCAGTACGGGGGAGCGACTACAGGACTGCGGAATCGGTAGCTACCTGATAAACTCCGTCAATTACCGACCGACTACTTGCAGTGTATTTCATCGATTACTTTTACATGGCAATGCCCTAGGCGGTAGGCGGTGCGTGATTTATGGGCGCCCTCTGTCGTAGGTTTTCGTTATCCTGCGTACGACTGGTTCGACTCTGTACTACCATGTGCACGGGTTAATAGAATAGCTACTTACCTAGGAGTAGGTGCAGTAGCGGTTTAAAAGTAGCGATTGATTCCAGCAGTACTGGAGGGTAAGTTTTCTAGTGCAGTGTAAATTGAGCATTGAATACAATTATGAGCATTGAATACACAAGTAAAAATATTCAATCAAGCTGCTTCTTGTCATATAAATACAAGCAAATATATAAATAGCTCAGCATTATTTTTACCAATAAAAATCACTACGCATGTAGACAGCTGGATTTACATGTAAGTAAATATGTATGCATTTAGTATTTACTTCTTCGCACACACGAATAAATAATGCCACAAGCAGATCATGTGCAGTATTATGAATTAAAATTGTATGCATTTCTTGTGTTCCTCCTTCCACATCTGAATAGTTATGCATTGCGGAATATTAAAAATCAATAAATAATAAAACGCTGTGCAAGCTGAATGAAGCTAACTAAAGACTCACTTATTATTACACCGTGCGATAAAAACAAAAACATTTCAAAATACAGGAAATAATGATTATACTCACGAAACTATGGGCCAAATATAGTAAAACTACGTTTTTAGTTCTCTACTATGAGGTCAGTATTTTTTTTTAAAGTGCGCTGAAATTTTAAAGATATGATTCATTCAAAAAATTATTAAAAAAAAAATCAGTGCAATGTAGAATAACAATATGGGTACCAAATGAGAGAATAAATTCTGTTTAATTTAAAGATTCAAGTTTTTTGGTGTGCCGAACGAATAGGTATTGAAAATGCGATTTTAATACATTTTATATTTTTATGTATATTAGTCCTCAAACAATAACTTTTCAAAAAAAAAAAAATATTGCAAATTTTCAAGGATATTTAAAGAAAAAATTTGTAAAGGACATTTTTCATACCCATTAGTCCTTATGCACTAAAAAATGTATTCTGTTATAATTCTACAGAATTTTTTCTTTTATATGACGCCCTTATTGCGCTGAATCTTTTAAATAATTTTTTAAAATAGTCATATTTTTTAAATTTCAAAATCCTCTTAAAAAAAATTCTGATGCCAGAGAGAAAAACTAAGTATGCAGTTTTACTATAATTTACCCATATTTTTGCGTATATATTGATTTTTTTTATGTGTAAAATTTACTGTCGCACGGTGTTATGGAAGCTATGCTATGGCTGTGTAAAATAAATTTAGTAGGTACAGTAAATACTGTAAGAACTCAAGTAGTTACTCATGGTTTATTTAGTACGTAAAAATCCATTCACGAACATTTTAAACAGGCCAAATTTAGATCAGATAATTCAAATGAATTTTAACTTAAAATCGCAAGAGCGGAAGGCAACCAACTGCCACCATATTAATTTGATATGGTCTTACAAATAAATAGTTATTGATTCTAAATTCTCAACATTTTTGAATGGCGACACCATTTCGGGACTTTCGACAGAAATATTCTAAGGCTACGAAGAAGACATAATGACAACCTACATAATTTTTTCACATGGAAAAGATCCTTAAACTCAGCATCCATGGCAGGACAACGAAAAAAAGGGTGCACACGATCAAAATGGACAAACCCAGTGCAAGTGGTTCGCAAAGGAGATAGGTAATTGGCGAAAGTTTTCGGTAATGCCCCAAACCGACAAAAGATTTTTATGCCAAATAAAAAGAAGAAACAAAGAAAAATAATTTTATTGAATTGTTAATAAGTTGTCATACGTAAATAAATGTATACAAGTAAATAGGCCAGGGAAGAACTTCAGGAAAACATTTTGGATTTAAAGCTGGCATATGCTTCTAAATGGCCCGCTTTCTTTTGCTTTCCTTACTTTCGTTAAGAAATTTGCACAACAGCAAAGCTATTACAAAAGCAGTGAACACGAATTCCACTGCACGTGAAATTTAAAAACAACGTAAACGCTCGTAAATAGTTTTTCAAACATCATTTTAGTATCGCCATCCTCGTTTTGAGTGTGTCTTCATTGTTCAATATTATTTCAGTGCAAAATATATGTACATCTGTATGCACTTTGAGTTGCTAGTTGTCGTAAGAAAACACCAAGCTACGGAAGTTATGGTCTCGCTTGAAATTGTGTGGATTTATTGACACTTCGCCGCACCTGTGCGCTTGAGAATTTATTATAAAATCAACTTTTACAATAGAAAAAACGATGTCGGTCGGTGCAAATATCAAAGGAGAAAAAACTACCAACTTAAATAAGTTGTGAAAATACAAACATACTTGTGTGCATGCATATTTATGTGAGTTCCTGATATTTACATAGATACGTACCTACTTGTAAATACAGATTGCAAACTGAGTCATTAAAAAGAGCAAATAATAATCTATGCCATTTTTGATTTTTGTACATACCCAGTACGGCATCGCCCAACCAATTACCTCAGAAAAATTATTTTTTTTCTGCTTATGTAGTAATTAGCTTCAAATTGTAGTATAATCACCTAGCAGCCTCATTGAGATAAACGAAATACGTACACTTTGATACATATCTAGTGAAAAATGATCTAACTTTGGCAATTAATTATTTCAGCATTTATTACTA
>NW_016177057.1:0-8781 GCF_001687245.7 Rhagoletis zephyria | reverse complement strand
TGCAATAGATTGTATAAAAAATTTAAGTTATCCAAGAATATACATTATCCTGACATGTACAAATCTTGCCTGTTTGATTTTAACCCTGGAAGGTCATGGTTCGTCGTTTCGATGACGCGAGTTTTTATTTTACCGTTCTCGCTGTTTTCCTTTATTTGTATAGTGCTAATTTTTCGTACAGCGCTAGACGGTTTTCTGCTGTTGATGTGTGCGGTTACTTAGATTCATGCGCTTCGTGTAAGTACTTATTTTTTAAATGTGCGTAGTCGAAACGACGAAGCATGAACTTTGTGTATGTTTTACGTTCATGTTTTCAAAGTAATTTTCTTAAGTTTTTTTTTTTATTTGTTTATATATTTTACTTGTGCAGTTATAACACACGATGAATGCAACCAAAAGTTATGTCGACGAAAAAAAAAAAATTGCGCAATTTGGCCCCCTTCTAGGCGACGCTTAACAAATCATCCTGTGCAAAATGTCAAAAAAGTCTCTGTGGAGAGCATAAAATAAAGCTTTGCGCCTCTTGCACAAAATGAGAACTGTCGTATCTGAAATTTTTTTCCTTTTTTAGTTCATAGTATTATTTTTAAGAAAAAAACACTTTAAATGAATTATATGTACTTTAAGTTATTTATTTTTTATATTTTCTAATTAATGTTTTGTACAAAAAGCCAAATGAATCAGAGCTGTGGAATCTTGAATTACAATCAAAAGACTAAAGAAAAACTACTTGACATTGTTTCATTTAAAAAAATATATAAATAAAATAATGTGAAAATAATAATTTTTGAGCATTTTGATACACAGGTTAATTTAATAACGCCTTTTAGAAATGCCGACGTCGAATCGACGAAGGATGACCTTTGCGTTATAAAAATAACGATGACCTTCCAGGGTTAAGACTCTTGATCAGTTCCTGCNAGAAATGCCGACGTCGAATCGACGAAGGATGACCTTTGCGTTATAAAAATAACGTTGACCTTCCAGGGTTAAAACTCTTGATCAGTTCCTGCGTAAAAGCTACGTTAGTAATTTCGAAAAGAATATAAAGGCCAGTCCCAAAGATTTCTGCTATTTCATTAAATCGCAAAAGAAGAAATCTAGTATTCCATGTTCGATGTTTTATAAAAAAAAGAATGCTTATAATGCCCAAGATACGTCGAAACTTTTTTCACACTTTTTTAGCGAAAATTTTGTATACGAGACTGACACAGTTGACGTTGTTAGCAGCGATATTTCTGAGTCATGTCAGTCGTTCGGTTCTCTCTCATTAATAGAAGAGAATGTTTCAAAGGGCATCTTAAACTTTAAGGCATCGACGCAAACAGATGCGGATGGGCTATCTCCTTTTCTGTTCAAAAACTGTGTGGCTCTTATTAGACCTTTGACAATAATTTTTAACTTATCCATCTCTTCGGGAACATTCATTAATAATAGTAATAATAATAATAATAATAGATAGGCACTTACACATATGTTAGTGTTTGGCCGAGCTTCTCCTCCGATTTGTGGCGTGCGCCTTGATGTTGTCACACAAAGCGGAGGGACCTACAGTTTTACGCCGACTCCGAACGGCGATGGTATTTTTATGAGAAGCTGTTTTTCATGGCAGAAACATATTGCCTGCCGAGGGACGACCGCTGTTAAGAAAAACCATTTTTTTCTATATTTTTTGCGATGTTGCTTTGACCAGGGTTTGAACCCAGGTGCTGCGGAGTGGAAGCGCGCACTGCTTACCACTACACCACAGATGCCAAACTTTTTGAAAGTATTCTCAAGGATAAAATGTGGCACGCTGTCCAGAATGTCATTTGCCCGAACCAGCACGGTTCAAAGTTTCTTGATTGGATTAGCTCTTATTTATACAATAGGCACTGCGCTGAAGCACTGGAAAATACGTTTTCCCGTTACTTCCATGCGAGCTCTGGAGTCCCCCAAGGTAGTATTCTTGGTGCCCTTCTGTTTATCATTTTCATTGATGATATAAGTTCCTGCTTCTTATTCTCGAAATTTCTAATGTATGCAGACGATCTCAAAGTTTATTCTGTTATAAAAAATGCTGAAGTTGCCTTTTCCCTTCAGTCTGATCTAGAGAATAGAGTAACGTCCTGGTGTGAAAGAATCTGTCTTAGTGTGAATATTAATAAGTGTTATCACATGGCTTATTCCAGAAATCTGAATACAATTTATACCTCATATACTATATCTGGTTCCCTTCTTAAATCAGTAGTCCAGACCAAAGATTTAGGAATTTACTTCGACTCGAAGTTGACTTTCAATAGCCATATTGGTTTCATTATATCTAACTCCTATTCATTGTTAGCCTTTGTTCGCCGTAATAGCTCTGACTTTTCAGATCCATTTACATTAAAAACCCTATACATAGCTTTTGTAAGATCTCGCCTTGAGTATGCTGCCAATATTTGGCGACCTTTTCATATTGGGCTCATAAACAGAATTTAGCGCGTGCAAAAAACTTTAGGTTTGCATTAAGATCTCTAAATTTTACTGAACAATTATCTTCATACAATTCGCGCTGTTTGCTTATAAATTTAAACTCACTTGAGGATAGGAGAAAATTATTATCTTGCTCGTTTATCTTCAACTTGCTTACTGGAATTGTTGATTGCGCTGATATCCTACGGAGAATTCCTCTCAATGTTCCGCGGAGAAATTTGCGGCACATGGACATTTTTTATTTGCATTCCTCCAAGTCAACTTATGCTATGAATTAGAGATGGGCCCGGCCGGGCTTTTGGCAGGGGCCAGACGGGCCCCTGCGTAAGCCCGCGGGTACCGCCCGAAATATTTGCTGTCAGCACGAGCTCGTGCGTGCATATGCGTTCAGTAGAATTTCATAAAAGCACGAAAAAGCCCGTTGCTAATACCACCAATTTAGATGAGCTTTTGTTTTTGTACAAAAAAAAAAAAATAGTACATATTTAAAACTCTTTTGATAAGAGAAAAGCAAAAAAAGAAATATTTGGAAACCGATAGAAAAAATAATATACTTGGTAGTTTTGTTTACATATCTGTACATAAAATACCTTCCACTTTTTCTACTTTCCAGAATATATATTATAAATATCTTTGATGTAAAAAATTGATTCGCTTAAGTAAATATACATACATATGTACATAAACACAAAATTAAAAATATGTACATTTGTATACATACAATAAAAGTTGGCTCTTTATTTCCGGGCTGGGGCGTGTCCCNTTTTTTGTAAAAAAAAAAAAAAATAGTACATATTTAAAACTCTTTTGATAAGAGAAAAGCAAAAAAAGAAATATTTGGAAACCGATAGAAAAAATAATATACTTGGTAGTTTTGTTTACATATCTGTACATAAAATACCTTCCACTTTTTCTACTTTCCAGAATATATATTATAAATATCTTTGATGTAAAAAATTGATTCGCTTAAGTAAATATACATACATATGTACATAAACACAAAATTAAAAATATGTACATTTGTATACATACAATAAAAGTTGGCTCTTTATTTCCGGGCTGGGGCGTGTCCCGTCGTGCCGGGCCGGGCCCCACTAAAATTCTTAACGTGCGGGCTCATGCGTGTTTTCGAAAGTTGATTTTGCACTCGTGCCGGGCCGGGCCTGAAAATTTATGCCCGTGCCCATCTCTACCATGAATGCACTGATTTGTCGTGCCCTTAGAGAGATTAATAAACTCAATGATATCGAGGATATTGATATATCGCTTCCCGGAGTGGTGTTAAAAAAGTTAATCTTAAAACTACTCTGATCTTATAATGTACCTATCTATTAGCTTTATGTTATACCTTATTACTTTTTTAGATAGCATAGTCAGTAAGAATTTTGTTTTCTTTGGCCGAATTAAATAAATAAATAAATAAATAAATATTGTCCTTCTCTGTCCTCCTTTTGAGCAAAAATGTCCTCCTTGAACTCCTTTTCAAGTTTTATCGCAGTGATGAAATTTTCAAAAAATTTCGTTTTATTTATAATAGATTGGCGCTTACACATATGTTAGTGTTTGGCCGAACTTCTCCTCCGACTTGTGGCGTGCGCCTTGATGTTGTCACACAAAGTGGAGGGACCTACAGTTTTACGCCGACTCCGAACGGCGATTGTATTTTTGTTAGAAGCTGTTTTCCATGGCAGAAAAACACTCGGAGGTTTGCCATTGCCTTCCGGGGGACGACCGCTGTTAGGAAAAAACCTTTTTTAGATATATTTTTTTTTTGCGATGTTGCTTTGACCAGGGTTTGAACCAAGGTGCTGCGGGTTAACGACGAGGAAAATATGTCGAAACGATCTAGATATTTTCGTAACTGCTAGTCCTTATAACGTCACGTATACCTGTAAAATGCTTCAAAAAAAATTTTCTCTAGAAATGTGTAAAAACTCTGATTTACTACTTTTAATGATGCTCCTTCTTGTAGTCAAAATATTTCGAGCTTGGTCGCAAATCAAATTTTTTTCGACAAAGGTTCTGATAGTTGCTCTTGCTTAATTGGAACCTTCTAAATGCAATGGCGTCACCAGTTTAGCCCGGTTGGCTCCACTTTTGGTGATAGCGGTACTTGAAACTTTGCTTAGATTTAAACTATTTTATAAAAAATGAGTGTACCTGTTTTTTAGATTTACCCATATAACTCTTGCTCTTTTCGAGGCTGATGATTCGCGAATTTTAAAATCAGCATCGGAATCATCGTTGTTATCAGAATCTGAGTCACATATGATGTCCACGTGTGATTCCAATGCTGGTTCTACTGCGTCATTCGCGAAATTCGTCATGATCACGTTCCTTAAACTCGTGCTTACTCCACCAACAAATTTCTGCAAGAATTGTATCCGGTGCTTTTTTCTCTATATCTGTATTGTTTTTATACCCGAGCGCACTTGTGCACAATGGTAGACATTGAAAGCTCACATAAGCGGACACCGATGGTCACCTACTTTTTGTCCGCCTATGAGAGATGTCCGCTTATGGGAATTTTGGAAAAAAAAAATTCAAATTCAAATTTAAAAAATTGAAATTGCGGGCTTCTAAATTTAAATAGTATTTATTCTTCAATAGACAGAAACAGGGTGAATTAACAATTCAAATTTATGTCATTTTCTGTTCTACCGACAAATCTCATTACCCACTGGCAATGAAAAGGTAGCACCTTTTCTAAAAAAGAAAATATCTTTGAATATGGACTATGTTCTTGTGTACATATACATACATACATATCGTCACCTGAAATGCAAAACAACGCATCATCATCGTCACTGAAATGCAAAAAGTCGCAACTTATAAAAAATTCAAAATTCACCTTTTGATTGCTATGATAGATTTCATCAAAATACAACTCCTCACATCGTTTTATGAAAAAAAAAATTCACGATTTTTTCCATTTCAGTGACGATGATGATACGTTATTTTGCATTTCAGGTCAGCATTTGACTGAAAAAAAAATCAAAATTGGCTTCCCGTCCGCTTATGGGAGAGTTTTTTTTTTCATAACTGGACATTTTTGAGTGTCCGCGTCCGTTTATCGGAAAGCCCGTGTATGGGAGAGCTATTTGTATGGAAAAAAACCAAAAATTGTTCGTTCCCAAGAATGTGTCCGCCTATAGGAGATGTCCGCTTATTTGAGCGTCCGTCTATGAGAGATGTAACAGCCAAAACGAATCGAAATAGATATAAACAAATGTATACATAAATGCTCAGAATGAAAAGAGAAATCGATTAAGCCATGTCTGTCTGTCCGTCCGTCTGTCGATAACTCGAGCAAAAATTTAGATATCTCAACGAAATTTGGAACATAAGTTTCCCTTTATCCAAGGTAGGTTGGTATTGAAAATGGGCGAAATCGGACTGTAACCACGCCCACTTCCCATATAACGTTATTTTCTAAAAATGCAAAAACTACAATTCTTCAGTAAATATTAGATGCAAATTGTTAAATATTAGTACGTGAAGTAGAATTGTGGTAAAAAATAATATTATTATGAAATTTTTGGAAAATAGGCGTGAACCCGCCCACTTATGATGAAATGCTGTATCTCGGTAGCCGCTTCACCAATCCTTATCAAACTCGGTACGAGCCTTGAGTAGGGTCTAACTAAGAAATTTGTTGAAATCGGGAAATAACCACGCCCACCTTCCATACAACGGTAAATTTCAGAAATACGAAAACTCCGATATTTCAATAACTGAGGACGCTAATTTACTCCAAGTTAATAGTTACAACAATCCCCTAACAATAAATATGACTGCTATGGACTTTGAGGAATTGGGAGTGGCACCGCCCACTTTATGACTACAAAGGTGTATTTCGGTAACCACTCTATCGATTTGTGCCTTACTTGGTTCAACTATATCATTAAGTCTAACTCTGTATATTATCGAAAACGTTTGAAATCGAGTAAACACTCCTACTAACCATGCAAAGGTAGTCCAGAGAAAGTTGAAACGACGATATTTGATACCTGTGCCGGGTATATGAAGTTCGATTTCTCCCGAACTTGTACTTCTTTACCTGTTTTATTAAGGATAAGTTAAAATATTTTTGTGTTACAAATATTTACTACCTTATTTTAAATGGAAGAGCAACATTAAGGTAGCCCTCGCCGTGCTCATCGGACTCAGTGGGTACCTGAAATGAATCATACCCAACCGATTTAAAGGATATAACTTCCATTAATCCAGAAATGTTAACACCGTTACATAGGGGGTACGGCGTCTGACATACCGACTAAAACCTGAGAGCCGATATATCTCTAAAACTAAATAAAATTTGCGAAGCTGTAACGCATAGCCCAGCATGTGTAGTACAACAGAAAATTTCTAAATTTCATTAGAAGCACCCTGTTTTCTCATAACTGGACATTTTAGAGTGTCCGCGTCCGTTTATCGGAAAGTCCGTGTATGGGAGAGCATTTTGTATGGAAAAAAAACCAAAAATTGTTCGCTCCCAAGAATGTGTCCGCCTATAGGAGATGCCCGCTTATTAGAGCGTCCGTCTATGAGAGATTTCACTGTATTAACTTTGTTCGCATAACGGTTGTTTGTAACAGCCAAAACGAATCGAAATAGATATAGACAAATGTATACATAAATGCTCAGAATGAAAAGAGAAATCGATTAAGCCATGTCTGTCTGTACGTCCGCAGGTTTTGATTATCAAAGACAAAAAACCGATACGGATCAAAAAAATTGGGTTGCATTCGCATAAACTCCAAATAAAAGTGGTGTTTAAGGAGAGTTTAACGAAATTTTTGTTATGGTAAACTCCGAGTTTAAGAGTAGAGTTAGGCGTTAAACTCCAAAATGGCCCATAAACTCGAGTTAATGGCTCAATCAGAACGCTTTATAAGTCTAGAATTTCAAGAATATAGTGATGCAAAAACCAAAAATGTGGCTCGACAGAACTTTTTGTGCTTATTTCAACTCTACCAAAATTATCTGGCGAAAGTAAAATATAAAAAAGGTATCAATGGTTAAAGTTAAATTTTCTGAGTTTTTTAAATATTAATATCCTCTGAACAACATAACCTATTAAAGAACTAACGACGTCAAAATAAGGACAATTGATTTCTCTTTCATGTATGTATATAATTTATATTCCTTTTTATATTTTTAGTCCGGAAATACTAAAAAACAAAATAAAATAAAAATATATTTTTTTAAGTGGCGTTTATATAAAATTAGTTATAAAACTGATTACAGTATACACGCTGCATAAAAGGCATTTAAATTATGTTGAAATTAGCATCAATAATTTTTTAATCGGTTAACTAGTTTCCGAGATATTAAACGCATAAAAAATAGATAAGTTGAACTTTAACCTCTTTTATTGGCTTTGGTTTTTATTTGCACTAACTAATTTTGGTATGGTTGAAATTAGCGTTAAAAGTTCTATCGATCCTCATTTCTTGTTTTTTTTTATAGCTAAACGGTTGGTATTCTAGACTTATGTGTGTATGTGTTAACTCCTGTAGTACGAGAACAGACTAAATGAGAATAAGAAAAAGTAAACAAAAAAATGTCAAATTAAACTCTGAGTTTCTTAAACACCCCAATGTGAACGCTTGACAGTAGTTCATAAACTCAAAACGTTAAACTCGAGTTAATGGCTCAATGAGAACGTAATATAATGCATAAAATCATTTTTGATGTGTATACCAGGGACGTGAACCGGTTTTGAACCGGAACCCCGTTTCTTTTTATTAATTAACCGAATTGAAATTTTCCACAAATGTTTGATCCGAACCGAAAACCGAACCACTTTCTTTAAAGGTTTAAAAGTTCGTTTCAACCAATTTTCAATAGATAAAGGTACCCACTTGTAATACCAAACATGTTTGTTTACCATGTGACAATATCAAATGTACAGGCAACCCATCTCATTTGACAGACACTTGACCCTTAACCTTGCGCGTTGTTGCAATTGACACCTGATACTTAACCCTTTTCGGCCAAATCCATCCCTGATGAATATAAAAATGTTGCCTCTTGATTACAAAGTTCATAGAGCCTCATAATACCAAAAGTAAAAAAAAAAAGAAAACAAGTAAGAAAGTCTAAGTTCGGGCGGAGCCGAACATTAAATACCCGGCGCAAGTATTAAATATATGTTTTTCACCTTTCCGAAAGCTACCGCTACATGGTAAGCCGAGGTGTATCAATTTTGAGTAAATTAGCGTCCTTCAATTTCGAAATATTGAAGTTTCAAGCATTTCTGAAATTTACCGTTATATGAAAAGCGGCCGTAATTTTAGTCCGATTTCAATAATTTTCAAC
>NW_016177056.1:8566-8782 GCF_001687245.7 Rhagoletis zephyria | reverse complement strand
ATCTCCTCCATTTATGCAGCTAGAAACATGAAATTTCGCACCATTTTCATTCATTATTAACAGAATACAAATAACAAGGATCGGGTGACTACAACATATATCTTCCATACATCTGATTGTTCAGATATGGGATTTTACTGTAAAACTCCTTTATTTGAACAGCTAAAACCGATAAATTTCGTAAGATATTTTATAAATAATAATACAAAGTCTACT
>NW_016177056.1:0-8516 GCF_001687245.7 Rhagoletis zephyria | reverse complement strand
CGATCACATAGCAGTGAAAATCACTTAGATTGGTGCCATATAAAGTATATCTTCCATACCTCTGATTGTTTAGATGCGATTTTTTATATAAGTATGTAACTCCTCTATCGATGTATGCAGATGTATTCAAAATCAGTAATCTGTCAAACTAAAATTTGCAGATGTTCATGAAAGGTATGAAGCCTTCGGCATAGCCGAAGACAGCGCTGCTCTTACTTGTTACTATAAAGAAAACTATCATTTTTCCTCTCTCAATAATTGAAATGCCATCCTTAGCACATTAAATCAGCTGATGAATTTGATTTTGTAGCTAAATAGTTGTAGATCTCGACTCTTAACAAACTCCTGCCGACTCGGCACCAAAAAAAAAAAAGAAAAAGTTCCGTACGTCATGCGAACTGCACAGTTGGGCTGGAAAGGAAGGTAAAATCGTTGGGATTAATTAATTAATAACCATACAGTGGTAGTGAAATTTGAAATGCGCTACCATTAACCATATATGTAAGTAGTTGCATTAAAATTCGAAATGCACTACCACTAACGACCTAGTCGTAGTAAAATTACGATTTAGTACAATTTGCCCAACCCTGCTTATCAGTAAGTTCAACCCAAAGGCTTCTGTACTTTACTTTGCATGTTGTTTTTTAAGAAATTTAAGTTCAAAAATGAAAAAAGCGTTAAATATATATGTTATAACTGTATCACGCATTTATCTATTTAGTTTAAATAATATACACTATGTACGTTAAACAATTATAATTATTAATAAAGAGGTTTGCAAATTCACGAGCGTGTGCTGCGGTTGCTGTTCAACTTTCAACTCGACGTTACTTCGAACAGCTGTCAAAATAATGAGAGTGTTGCCACTCGATTGGTTTTGGATAAATCCATTATCCAAATCTCCCCTATCAGCTAGAAACTGCGTATTGTTCGTGCCAAGTTTGTAGACGCCTGAAACGATGTGAGCATCGAACGTTTGTGGAGACTGAACCATGTGTTGGTTGTAATGAATTCGCCTGCAGTTGCTGTTGGGACGGCTGCTGAAATCGTGGTTCAGTTGTTATGTCTAGTTCCAAATGAAGTTGTTTAGTGTCAATGTTGCGCTTACGAATTTGATTCGCGTAGTAAGTTATATGACGATTTCTACCATGCTCTTCAAGCATTACTTTGTAGTTAACTCTGCCAATAAATACCTAAACAAAAACTTTCTGATTTACATCAAACTGTCGAAGTTTAGTACCATGTTTACTGTAAAATTGTCTTTCCATACTTGTGTTCTTTTGTGAACTATTATATTGTGGTTTCTTTAAGAAGTCAATTTCTGTACGAAGCTTTCTACCCAAGACAATTCTTCTGGTGTCTTTCCCTCCATGTAATTCGGATTAGGCGTTGAACGATATTGTAATAGAAATTCTTGAAGATTTGTGTACATAAAATTAAATTTTTTTTTTCACTTCACTTCACAAGGACATATTTTATAACGTACATACTCAAATTTAAAACGAGTTGGGTTGGTGCCCTTCCATATGCGTATTCTTTAAGTTTAGCGTGTTTTTTTAATTATAAAATTTTTTTCCCTCAGTGTAGCGTGCATTCTGTGATCAGTAACTGGTAGTGTATTTATGCTGTCATATACTACTGATCTAATGTTGTATTCTAGTGTAGCATATGCGATGACAAAATCTTCATTATCAACTTGCTTTGGTGATATCAACCTTCATAGCATGTCGGCATTTCCGAAATTTTCAGTTCTTAAGTGTTCAATACTAAAAACATATGACATTAGGGTGAGAGCCAATCTCTGAAGTCTACTTTTTGAATGTATTGGAATACCCATTTTTGCTCCAAAAATTGGAAGTAGTGGCTTATGGTCGGTACATAGAATAAATTTCTGACCGTATACCATGCAATAAAATTGTTTTTCTGCGAAAACCAAAGAAAGCACTCTTTCAATTTGCACATAATTTTTCTCTGCGGGTGTCAGCGTCTTGATGCATGTGCTACCGGCTTTTCAGTTCCATCCGGCATAATGTGCGAAATTTGTGCTTCAAGCCCTTGCATGGATGCATCTGCTGCAACTATAATTGGGTGTTGCGGATTAAAGCTTTTAAACATCAAGTCTGACGTTAAAATAGTTTTGAACTTTTGAAATGCTTCTCGCATTTTGTTGACCAAAACCATTTTTTCTGTGACTGTAACAATTCATCAAGCGGTGCTCGAAGTGATCTCACTGTTGCAATGATTTTACAGTAAAAGATTAGTTAGCCAAGAAATTACCTCAGTTCACTGACATTAGTTGGTCTTTTCAAATTTATCATAGCTATTATTTTATTAGGGTCAGGACGAATGCCTTCTGCATCTACTATATGACCTACTCAAGTATTTTATTTTAGTTTGAGAAAATTCGCATTTGTCATAGTTTAATCTGATGTTGTACTCTACAAAACGCTGTAGTACTTGTCTAATCAATTTAACATGCTGACTTAAATTATTGGTTGCAAGTAGGGATGTTTCGGATCGAAAGGATTTTCACCGAGTTGAGCTCGTTTTTATTTAATATTGGCCTTCAATTGAGCTTTAGTTTCACATTTTTTAATGTCTCCNTCAGGACGAATGCCTTCTGCATCTACTATATGACCTACTCAAGTATTTTATTTTAGTTTGAGAAAATTCGCATTTGTCATAGTTTAATCTGATGTTATACTCTACAAAACGCTGTAGTACTTGTCTAATCAATTTAACATGCTGACTTAAATTATTGGTTGCAAGTAGGGATGTCTCGGATCGAAAGGATTTTCACCGAGTTGAGCTCGTTTTTATTTAATATTGGCCTTCAATTGAGCTTTAGTTTCACATTTTTTAATGTCTCCAGATTCTACACCCGAGCCTTCGCTTTCGCTGGAGGAACCTAAACATTTTTATAGGTTGCTTATAAGACTTTCCTTGTTGAGGGCCCATCAATGTTGCCTGATATACTACTTAACCGTTTAGCGCCTGAAGCTAAAAGCCGGTTATTGTCCGCACCCTGGTTAGACAGACTTAGAGCCATTTCAACAATATTAGAGTGCACTCTCTGCTCATTTACACAATCGCATTCGCAAAACATTCGTATCATTTGATGCGAATGTCGAATGCGAATGTGTAATACGCGAATTCAAATGTTGCAACTATAACGTCGTCTAAATAGGATGTTGTGTGTATTAATAGTCAAAATAGTTTTAGTGACCTCGTCGACATCAAATTGCATATACGCGTCTGTTGTGTACTGGAATGCTTAATTTATATTATTACATATGTATGTAAACTAACTTTTGCTGAATACAGCAGTTTTTACTTTTCTCTTTTTTCAATTTTGGATAAATATGCATGTAAATTTGTACAAACAACATTCGATTTAACTGTACTCTATAAACACTACTAACGGCAGTGCTGAATTGAAAGTAAAGTAGTATATAAAAATGCTATTGAGTGCAGTTAGTTGTGACTTGGGTTTCAAACAAAATAAAACCCCTATATTGAAGCAAACTGGTGTTTCATTCGAAAGCTCGAGGAGAATAGGAATCTTACTTACTTCGGGGTCGTGAAAGCTATCACGTCCTAAAATTTTGGTGCCGAAACCCGGGACATTGGTCCAACTGTAATTAAATTTCAAGATAATTTAAAAAGAAACTTCATTGGAAGTCCACGCGAAATATGAAATTAGTCGTGTCGCCCGTAAAAGAAGACGAAGGGTCCGCGATCGCGAACAATATTTCATAACGAATTCGATTTAAGTTGAGTTTATTCGTACATAACCATAAACTTCGGTTAACAAAAAACATAAAACGTGTTTTTATCAGCCGCAGCTACGTAACACAGCAGCATACACATCCCCGGATCAACATAGAAGTAATCTTCTTGGCCAGCACAACTGTATCGAAAACTGCGTTAGAGAACAACTCTGAGAGAGCGTGGTGAAATTGCTATTGAACTGTTCCAAAATCACATCGGACGTAGAAAAAGTTACGGCCGGCGAAAAGGATAATCCAAAACTAGTGGAGCTGAAATCTTTACGTGCGTCAACAAAGGGCAACATAACACGAATTAAGAACCTAATATATACGGTTTGTCTAGAAGCGGAGAGGGCGTCCAATGCTACCTTCGTTGGTGACGTTGAAGAATTATATGTCAGTGCTACGTCAAACATTATGTCGCTGATTCTCAAGCAACGTCCTGCTCAAGGGGAAGCCAGTTTTTCGCAGACTGCATCGTTTGCTGCACCCGCGTCAAGGCTACGCCGTGGAATTAAAATTCCTAAGTTTGATGGGAAATACGCTGATTTTCCTAAATGTATTTACAAAAATAGTCGATCAAGACCAAACCTTGGATAACTGCGAGAGGTTTTGATACTGAAAGATAGTTTGGGTCCAATACCACTTTCAACAATAGCGGAGTTCGATGAAGCGGATGCAAACTACCCGAAGGCACTGGATGGTTTAGAGTTGATTTTCGATAAAAAGCGCTTATGTTTCAAGAACACATTGCAGCGCTTTTTGAAATGCAAAAGGCCGCCAAAGGGTCAGCTGGGCATTTACGAAAAATAACACTATGCGACAGTCAAAATCGGGATGGGATGAAACCAACGGGAAATGTTATATCGGTCAAAAACAAGTTATACGTGTCCCGGCGTTTCGCTGCGAGAGGTTTTGATACTGAAAGATAGTTTGGGTCCAATACCACTTTCAACAATAGCGGAGTTCGATGAAGCGGATGCAAACTACCCGAAGGCATTGGATCGTTTAAAGTTGATTTTCGATAAAAAGCGCTTATGTTTCAAGAACACATTGCAGCGCTTTTTGAAATGCAAAAGGCCGCCAAAGGGTCAGCTGGGCATTTACGAAAAATAACACTATGCGACAGTCAAAATCGGGATGGGATGAAACCAACGGGAAATGTTATATCGGTCAAAAACAAGTTATACGTGTCCCGGCGTTTCGCTGGGTCACGTCCAGGAATCGAGATATATATATATATAACTATCATATAGGGGAAATTGTCACCTTTGGTGGTCTTTTTTTGACATTGACGATTTTGCTCAAAAATAAATGTATGAAGAAAAAAAATATTTTTTGCCTAAAATATTCAATTTTTTTAAAACTGTTGATTATATAGAAAAACGTTATATGAACAGATTAAAGGAATTGTAATTTTTAATTTTTTTAAATTTGTTTTAGCAAAATCGGACTAGTGGTTCTCGAGTTATGTCAAAAAAAGACCACCAAAGGTGACAATTTCCCCTATATGATAGTTATATATATATCTCGATTCCTAGACGTGACCCAGCGAAACGCCGGGACACGTATAACTTGCTTTTGACCGATATAACTTTCCCCGGTAGTTTGAACCCTTCCCGATCACTGACCCCTACCATTTGTCTCACAGTGTAATTGATACCACTAACGCGCGTTTGAGTGCAATGCTGTCGCTGGACAGAGGGATGCAGAAAAAACATCAATGCATCGGAAGCGTCGATGTTTGCTTTTCGATGCATCGAATAAAACCGATGTTTTCGACATTTCGATATATCTATGTATTTTTTTCGAAGCATCGACTTGTAAGTACAATGTACACTTGTACACAGAGATCCAGAATACTATTATTTCATGGTGGAGTTTTAAAAAGGTCATCAAAATTTTCGTAAGAATTATAAAAGTCTTTTGATAATAATTATGTGTTAGCATTTTAAGTCATCGATAACTATTATTTTAAGACTTATATAATAGAAGTATTTTCATAATAATTATCAGCGAGATAAATATTTTGAAGTCTTCAAAGACTTTTATTTTGAGACTTATATTATAAAAGTCTTGTCATAATAATTATCATTGAGATAAACATTTTTATGTGTTTAAAGATTTTTATTTTGAGACTTATATTATAAAAGTCTTTTGATAATAATTATGAAAGCGAAATTTTGTATATAGTCCCGAACGGTCCTCAACTAATCCTGAAATGCTCCTGAACAAGTACCGTCTTTTAAGACTTACAAAATTTTTTCGCGCACATAATTATTATGAAAAGACTTTTATAATATAAGTCTTAAAATAAAAGTCTTTGAAGACTTAAAAATATTTAACGCAATGATAATTATTATAAAAAACTTGTATAATATAAATCTTAAAATAAAAGTCTTTGAAGACTTAAAAATATTTATCTCTCCGATAATTATTATGAAAAGACTTTTATATTATAATTCCTTGAATAATAATTAAAGATGACTCGAAAAATATTGATTGACTTTTATTATTTTCTCTTATAATAGTTATGTCTCTGCTTGTACATACATCTTATAGCATGAATGTTTAAATTAACCAATTTTGATTTATTTGGATGTTCTTTGTTATACCAAACGCGGCCGCTGTGGTGTAGTGGTAAGCAGTGCGCGTTTCCACGCCGCAGCGCCTGGGTTCAAGCCCTGGTCAAAGCAACATTGCAACCAAAATTTAGAAAAAAGGTTTTTTCTTAACAGCGGTCGCCCCTGGCAGGCAATGGCAACCCTCCGAGTGTATTTCCGCCATGAAAAATAGCTTCTCATTAAAACACAATCGCCGTTCAGAGTCGGCGTAAAACAGTAGGTATCTCCTCTTTGTGTGAAAACATCAAGGCGCACGCCAGAAATAGGAGGAGAAGCTCGGCCAAATACTAACATATGTGTAAGCGCCAATCTATTATTATTATTATTATTATGTTACACCAAAACCCAGAATACCTTGCGTACACGGAAACCCCAATGCCAATTACATGAATTTGATTTTCCAACATTTTTATTTATACACATACAATACGGAAATCATTTTGTATACTCCCTGTAACTGTTCTATTTAAACTTGGAATTTTGACTATTTACGGACAATTAGTTATAAGTATATTGCTACTTTTTTAGTATAAACGTTAAGTGCTAACCGGCCATCTACAAAATGGCGTATGATAATGGCACTTTGGAAATTTGGGCAGACTTTAAACAGCGATTTCCATAACTGTTCCACATACATACATATCGCAAGCTTAGAGTGGGAAGTTGCTAAGTACACTTTTTATGAAAACTCATATTGTGATACAGGAGGCTAGGAAATTAAAATGCATCATTTCGAAAAGGGTAAAGGTCCTTGTTTTACGTTTTCTCGTTTATATTCAATGAAAGGAAAATTTGCTAGTCCAAAAACAGCTCCGAAAATTCGATATGGCCAAAATAGTACGAAATCTCTTAATAAAAGTCGAATCTCTCTGATTCCTATGGAGTTTTGCTTTGCTTTAAACAGGCAAAATGTTGTATTCAAAGTTTTGCGAAATCTGTACTTGAAGAAAATGGCTATAGGAAGTTTTTTCCTCTACTGTACAAATTTTAAATTGAGACCTAGAAACTTTTCACTCTAAGCTAGCGATATATAGCTTATAAACATAAATGAAATAAAACAAAGTGTGTAAGGTAGTCTGCACACGGGTATTATAGCTTTAGACCAGGGTCGCCAACTTTCACTTTCTTGAAACCGGGACGCACAATAAGTCTGTTCTTTTTCTCGCCGCAGCTGCCAATTTGTGTTTCTTTGGTTGGTTCTCGGGCTGTTGAAAGCCACTGTGAGCAGTTAATATTTGCTTCTCACTAGCCCGAAGTCGGCCGTTCAAATGGATGTTTACGATACCAGTATTAACTAGTGTTATCTTATATTTTTAATTGGAAGAAACTGTAACTATACATCGATGTGCATTGATGCAATATTTCGATGCATCAGATCGAAAAAAAACATCGATGTATTTTTTTAACTTGTATCCCTAGCTTGTCAACTACTAAGACGTTACTAATGCCCTCACACGATGTAGGGAGACAGAGGTGGCGCAATCAGCAGTGCCGCTACTTTGTTCTTGACGAATTTGACAGCTGTTCGTGTGACGTCATTTTAGCAAACTGTTTGTATGTATGCAGAGGTGTTTATATGTATGTAAATATGGCGACCTCCATGGTTTGACAGTTAACACTCTTTCTCTCCTCTATCTCCAATTATTCTTTCCTATTCGTTGCGATCTTGACGTCATCACCCGCAGGAATGCGCAATCTTGTATTCTATCATTCTTGATGCCCTCATAACATACCTGGAGATGGACAAACTGGGTGCTGAGTCGCAAATAAATCGGATGAATCTGTTGATTACACACAGCTATACACATGGGAAAATACCATCAGAGCGGCGCCAAAATTTAGAGGCACGGGAAGCAAAGAGTTTTCATACCGCTTTGAAGCAGACTATAAAGGATGTCCATCGGGGTTCCAAGCCAAAGGCATTATTCGGTAAGCGTAATACGTCAACGACACTGGCTAATGAGCATAGACCTTGCAGCATTTATCACAAAGGTGGTCATGAGGTAGTGACTTGTGCGAGATTCACGCGAATGAACTCTCAAGAGCGCTACTCTGCTGCACGTGCCGCCAAGCTACACGATGTAGGGAGACAGAGGTGGCGCAATCAGCAGTACCGCTACTT
>NW_016177055.1:0-8782 GCF_001687245.7 Rhagoletis zephyria | reverse complement strand
CTGAGTTATTCAGTAGGAAAGACCAAACCAAGATCATGTAAACGGCGAACGTGAATCTTGTTTTTACTACCAAGAAAAAGAGCGGAGCTTTTGACCAAATAAAGAGCTTATCTAAATAGCTAAATCGGGAGTAGATACGAGTACATCAAAACCTACGGCTATCAGAAAACTGCTCGGATATTTTAACGCCCCTTTGCGTAGTTAAAGCCAACGGATAGGTTTAAGCTGAACATTTGGTTAACCAATCCAATTGGTGCATCAACAGTGATGCCATACATACTGTGACCAACCGTACTTCTTTTTTCGCTCTTGTACTTCGTACTTCGAAGTACAGTCAAATGTACTTCTTTGCAATATTTTGTACTTCGGGAGGGAGATTTGGTAACCAGTTAGCGATAATTTTCGGATAGCTATCGCACTTTTTGACGCTTGATATAAATGCTTTTGCGTCAAAATGTGGGATAGCTATCCGCACAGCCTACTACTTATTTTCGTCAGTCGGCGGACAGTTTTTTTGGGGGTAACGTAACTATTCAATTCTCTATTCTCTAAATTCTGAGGGCAAGTGTCAATCGCCGACGAAACTTCTTTAAATTTTGTGTTATGAAGAGATCTAGATGTTCGAAAAATTACAATTTTTTATTTTTCATGAGCATGAAATGGTATAACTTTGGTCCGATGTTTGTAAGTACCAGAATAAGAAGAGATAGACCCATTAAAATGTATACTCAAATGATCAGAACGTCGAACTGAGTCGATTTAGCCGTCTGTCCGTCTGTCTGTCTGTCTGTCTGTCTGTCCGTCTGTTTGTATGCAATCTAGTCTCTCAGTTTTCGAGATATCCGGATGAAATGGTAGGTGGGTGTATTTTGACAATCTATTAATCATTTGTCAGAACCGGAAGAATCGGGCCACTATAACATATAGCTCCCATACAACTGATTGTTCAGATATAAGATTTTTCGTTATAACTCCTACATTTAAGTAGCTAGGAACATGAAATTTGGCACTGTTGTCACTCATTATAAAAAGAATATTTTCAGTGAAAAAGGCGAAGATCGGGTAGCTATAACATATATCCACCATACAACTGATTGTTCAGATATGAGATGTTTTGAGATAGCTTCTCCATTTATGCATCTAGGAACATGAAAATTCGCGCCGTTTTCACTCATTGTTAACAGAATACTTATAGTGATCGGGTCACTATAACATATATCTCCCATACAACTGATTGTTCAGATTCGAGATTCTTTGTTATAACTTCTCCATATATGCAGCTAGAAACATGAAATTCCACAATATTTTCACTAATTACCAACAGAAAATTTACAGGGGATTTACTGTAAAACTCATTTTTTGAACTGCTATAACAGATTAATTTCGTAAGCTATTCTATAAATAATAATACAAAGTCTATTGAGAAAATCGTCAAAATCTATGCTGTATAAGCCTTATCTCTTATACCTCTGATTATTCAGATACCAGTTATTACGATATATCTCCTCTATGTAGGAGTCTAAACCCATTAAATTGTGTTACCGGTTTACATACCGATCACACAGCAGTGAAAATCACTTAGATTGCTGCTATATAAGGTATATCATCCATACATCTGATTGTTTAGATATGGTTTTTCATATATGTATCTCTATCTATGTATTCTGTAAATATATAATTTTTTTCAAATGCAGTAATCTATTAAAGTAAAATTTTCAGATGCTCATGAATGGTATGAAGCCTTCGGCATAGCCGAAAACAGCGGTGCTCTTACTTGTTTATTATTACCTCCGGTATACTTGCGAGGCAAGCTAAAAAAAAAACGATTGGAAGGCACCATGTTCTAAATTTTGAATGAAGAAACTGATCGCTCACCAAGGTGCGATACGTGGGCAATCACATAAAATATGCTCTGGGGCTTCGTCCACCATCCCTTAAAACCTGCAGGTCGTGTCTACCAAAAGGTAAATTTTGTTCAAACCGTACTTTAATTTTCGGTGTCCACTCAGGTAGCCTGTGAGAGTTCTAAGACACTCCGGCTAAGTACAAGTAGTTCTGAAAGGAGTTATGCATCTCTTTAATAGTCTGATTCTCTTTGAATTCCGCTCATGGGCAGAAATCTTAGACTCATCTCAGCTTCTAAGTAGCTCTGCAGTGCGTCCTTATAGTGTACCACAGTAAGGCTCGGGACTATGCAAGCGTATTTGGGCTCTACGTTTTGCCTTTTCGNAATCTTAGACTCATCTCAGCTTCTAAGTAGCTCTGCAGTGCGTCCTTATAGTGTACCACAGTAAGGCTCGGGACTATGCAAGCGTATTTGGGCTCTACGTTTTGCCTTTTCGTTGCCTTCAAACCCTACACCTTGGTAAAGCCAGTATCCTCTGCTTCTATGGAAACTAGAAATTTGACGATTTTCCAACTTACCNCTTAGACTCATCTCAGCTTCTAAGTAGCTCTGCAGTGCGTCCTTATAGTGTACCACAGTAAGGCTCGGGACTATGCAAGCGTATTTGGGCTCTACGTTTTGCCTTTTCGTTGCCTTCAAACCCTACACCTTGGTAAAGCCAGTATCCTCTGCTTCTATATATATATATATATATATATTTGACGATTTTCCAACTTACGTATCATTCTAAACGCATGCGAAAGGTATCGTAATTGAATAAGCATTTTTGCACATTCGATAGTTTAATATGGTAGCGATGCATTGTGTATTCCCACTTGGTTCAAAAGAGTTTAACAGTTGTCCACATGCCTTGATGCCGTTTTAAATGAGTCTAATAACCAGTTTCACAAAATCAATTTAAGTGAAATATAATCTTTTTGTTTGAATTTAATATCGAAATTGACATAAAAAATAATAATTTTTAACTCGTGAAACGGGCAGTAAGGCCTTTTACGATGCCAGACTATATAACATAATATTAAAGCANTTGTTTGAATTTAATATCGAAATTGACATAAAAAATAATAATTTTTAACTTAAATTGCCCTCGTGAAACGGGCAGTAAGGCCTTTTACGATGCCAGACTATATAACATAATATTAAAGCTGGCCCCAATTGAAATTCGCGAACGCTAACTTCGATTACAAAGACTACCGCCTAGAATATGGTTGGCTATGTACCCATTGGCAGACTTTTCTGGAATCTTAGTCCAAGTATACCTGCTCCTTGCTTTATTATATTTTTAGAAAATACATTTTTTTTGCTTTTACTGAAATATTTCTAGAACTTTTCCAACAGCTATTTCTTCTAAATTTTCTCTATATTTTCTTAAGACAATTGCATTGTTTGTCAACAAGTCCATCGGCCAATTTGTCTCTTTGTTTACAAGAACACTAGTTTCCTTTTTAGACTGCACTTTCAACACTCACAACTACTAGTTTCACTATTTTTCTTTAAGCATCGCATTATTTGTCTTGCACTTTTCTTCTAGATGCCGCGAAACCGGTCTTACTGTTTTTACTTGCTTGTCTGCGCAGACGATTTCAACAAAATAATTGTTAACTTGTTTTTTTGCTATCTTTCCCTATTCCTTCTATTACAACTTGCATTGGTTGCTTGCCTTGCTTCGACTCGCCTCGCTACCACTCTGCGTTGCAGCACTTGAATGCATCGCTCCTCAAAATATGCTTCAAGAAATATTGGTAGCGTACACTCCACAGTTGTTTGCCACCCATTACCACTTACTGCAATTTCCTTTGTCGCTATACAACAATTTGCACAAAACTACATACCTTTTACTCTCCTCCAGCACATTTAGGAGCAATTGCGCGCTGGCAGCCAATGTTTGTGTGCGAGGCAGGAAGTTGCAATAACAACAACAAATATAACAACAGACAATTCCTATGTCCATTGCAACTGATGTCTGCAATTAATTATCGAAAGTGGGCGCTTCTGCTAGTCCTGCAAGCAACTATGTATATGCAATACATACATATAAACACACACACACACAAACGCTCGCTTCATCTTTGCAACGATTCACTTGCATGCTTCACACACACACACACACAATTCAAACGTCGATGAGAAATAACTGAATAAGTGGACTAAACTCAAACGAAACGAAATTGAGCTAGAAATGTTGTGTGAGTGTTTAAGAAGTTAGTATGGCATTGGCAGCCGATCGATTGTTTGCTGGACCTAAGTGCACTCACACACTTGCATACAAACACAAATTCAACTACTAACTCTTACTTAGCTTTCGGTGCTGTATTTCTTATTTAGCACTGTATAAAGTGGAAATTTATTTTGTTTTGTCGGTCGTTGAAATATATAGTAAGTAGTAGTCGGTAATTGCAGAAAACGCCTGAAGAAAACTTTGAATTATTTGTGTGAGACACGTAGAGCGGACGAGCGCATGTAAAAGAGCGAGTAGCTCACAGCGCTACAGGCGTAAGCTTAAGTAAAGAAAATGTAGCAGGCAAAGTGTGGTGCAGCATTGTGCAGGTGTTTGGCAATCACATGGCATGAGAATGCATGAAAAGTAAATACCGTTCTTGGGTAATTGATGTAGGGTCATCTACGAGTAGTTGTATGTGTACGAGTATTAAGCCGCTACTACTAATAACCATTAACACTCTCACTCCATAGCTGTTGCTGCTTACAACAATTGCACAAACAAATTTTCGTTCGTAACTGTAAATAATTGAAAATTGTTTTACTTGATTGCTTACTGGCAATTAAATTTCAAGCACCTTTCATTTTGTTGTTCGCCTTACTTTTTGTATGGTTAAATTTTTATTTGTGGCAATATAAGCACCATTTTGGTTTGTATGAATTATTAAAGCATACTTTTTGCGTTGATAATGTAATTTGTAGCAATAATTCGGTGCAATTTTATTATGAGTTCATTTATTTGTTTTCTTCCGTAGTAAGTCTACTTACAGCTTTTGATTGTGGCGACTCTGTTTATGATTGGTTGGGAAACTTACCTGGAAAGAGAGAGAAAATTATTAAATTTTACTTCAATTTGAATATAAAAGAAAAAGTGATAGTAATAGATTACGTAATTTATAAATATTTTTGGTATGACGCGGAGGTTGTTTGAAATAAAGTAAGCACATGAAATTGAAATATAAGTTTTGCTCGGGGTTTACATTTCAATATAGGGAAATGAATAGTTGGGCTGATTTTTAAAATCTGCATACATCATTACATACATATATGTATGTGCATATGAATAAGAGAAAATGTCACGAGTTTTTAAAACGTGCTTTTGGTCGAAAATGGTGGTACACACATCTTAGAAAATGCATTATCGTCAGTTTTTAGCTTTTAGTAAGAATATATTATCGTAGGCCACTAAAGAGGAGCGGAAGCCATGAACCACATTGCGGCCTCCATTGCGCGTTTAGTTGTGCCTGAAAACGCTACAGTGACGTACTTGGAAGCATAGAAAAAATATTTTTAATAATAAAAAAAAAGAAACGAATATATATNCAGTGACGTACTTGGAAGCATAGAAAAAATATTTTTAATAATAAAAAAAAGAAACGAATATATATAAACTAGCAGACCCGGCTTACTTCGTCCCGCCCAAAATTTGTATATATTTTATTGAAACTCTTTGGTCCAACATTTTCACCAACAATTCACGTTTACGATTTTCATTTGTTTGGTTAAGGTTTGGTGGTCATTTGCCGCTTTAAATAACCTAAGGAAAGTGTTATATCCGTTCTTGAAATTCTCCAGTTGTGCGGCATTTCATAATACGGTTATTCGCAAAGCGAAATAAATTTTTTCCCCTTCATTCCCTGGCGGCANTCCCTGGCGGCAACAATGACCCGGTTTTATAGTGAATGTCCTAGAAGCTTTATAGTAGGTGACAATTTCAAATTGGGTGCGAATCATTGTTCTACAGAAATGCACATATACTTATTTCAGACGAAATACCTTAAAAGTTTGAACGCATAATTATATTCGAAAATCACATCCATTGGGCCAATTGCAACGCTGGACCGTCGATATACTCAATGGTGCAACAGGTCGATTTAATCTGACCTTCACGGCGCCTTTTCTCACTTGGCTATTTTTAGTACTAGCTCGACTTCAGCACCACTTGACAGTACGTTTTTGCAATAGTATTGCATACATATTTAAAACATTAGCCAAATCGGATCATAAATAAGATTTTTAGTAATAACTCAACTACAGCGCCAACTATCGGATTAAATTGTGAAACTAAACCATCCAGAGACCCACTCAAATACACAAAAAGTTTCGTTAAAATCCGTACAACCATTTAGGAGGATTTCACTCACAAACACACCTACAGAAGAATAAAAAAATTCATTCAAAGATAGCTAAAGGTCGGTAGGTTTGTAGGCCTCAAACCTCTTTTCAAATAGCCCAAATTTTCTCCATGAGTATGAGCTTGATTTCAACTATATACATATCTCCATACGAAGTTCCAGTACTGTACCATGAATACTTTCAGAGATATGCAATATAAAAATTCGATTTATATGGGAGGAGCCACGCCCCCCTTTCCAACAGCTGCCCTATTTCTTCAGGAGTATGCGATTGATTTCGTATATCTTCATACCAATATCCAGAACTCTACCGTGAACACTTCCAAAGATAGGCAGTATGAAAAATTCGGTTTGTATGGAAGATGCCACGCCCCTTTTCCAATAGTTCCAATTTTTCTGCAAGAGTATTCGATTTATTTCGTACATCTCCATACAAAACCCTAGAACTCTACCAAAAAATTTCCAGAGATAAGCAGTATGAAAAATTCGGTTTGCATGGGAGATGTCACACCCCTTTTTACAATAGCTAAAATTTTTCTCCAAGGGTATGCGATTGATTTCGTATATCTCCATACCAATTTTCAAAACTCTACCATGCACACTTTCAGAGATATGTAGCATGAGAAATTCGGTTTGTATGGGAAGTGCCACGCCCCCTTTACATATACATTTTTTCAGTCTAAAACCATCCTTGGGACACGTGCGGCAGGTGGCAGTTTCAAAAAAATCGGTTCAGCCGCTCTCGAGTCTTGCGAAAACTAACAAACGGCTTTCTAAATATAAATTAGTTGAGATATATTATATATTATAATTATATTTTGACAGTATCCGTTGTTTCTAGCCATGGGTAATTACGCAATTTTTTTGGCGCTAGCTCAATAACGCCAGCGTCACCCTTGGTGTCAGCGCACTAACCGAGCGCAATAGCGCAGTGTACTGAATTGCACACGCCGCCATCTGGGTGTGACCACAGTACCCACCGTCATACAATGCAGTACACCATACAGTGGTGTCATGTCTATTATTTCTATAATTTTCTCTGAATTTAATTGCTACGAATATAGTAAATGCCACGATATTCTATCATTCTTGAGTAAAAGCTTAAATTTGCGTTCTCAACACTCAAAAGCAAAAACATAGTACGTTTCGAAAAGTTAGACGAATTGTGTGTGTGTCTCATGTGTTGCTTGGTGTTAATGGCGCTGGCGCTTTCCTATGCTGGTGTTGGCGCGGCAACTCCGGCTACGGTGGTAACGCAATTGCGCCGGGAAGCGCAGTGTTACCCATGCCTAGTTGTTTCTGATTGGCGCAAAAAAATCTTGCCTAGTGACGAATTCGCCCCTTGATATGGTCGTTACTTAAAGCTATTTATATTCTAAATTGCATGAAAATTGGAAAACAGGAATCTATAAGCTTATCCAGGCTTATCCAAAAAGCTACCTGTGTACCGAATTTTAAGCAAATCGGACCATAAATACGATTTCTTCGAACAGATCGGTCCCTGGTCCACTTCTCGGACAAAATGGATCATATATGCTAATATATGCTAAAAAGCTACCTACGTACCGAATTTTAAGCAAATCGGACCGTAAATACGATTTTTTCGAATAGATCAGTCCCTGGTCCACTTCTCGGAAAAAATTGATCACATATACTAATACATGCTAAAAAGCTATCCGCGCACTGAATTTTAAGGAAATCGGACCGCAAATTAGATTCTTTTGAATAGATCGGTCCCTGGACCACTTCCCGGAAAGAATGGGTCATATATACTAAAAAGCTACTTACGTACTAAATTTTAAGCAAATCGGACAATAATAAGATTTTTTCGAATAGACCGGTCCCTGGTCCACCTACACAAAAAAAAGTAAAAATTTTTTAGCCTAAAACATGGTGGTTACCGAAAGCTATTTGTATACAAAATTTAATGAAAATCGGACCAGCCGTTCGCGAGATTACCTGTTACAAAAAACAAGGACTTCTCTTTATATAATTAGTATAGATTTGAGCTGCTACAAAAATTATTGACCATTAAAATTGTAAAGTAGGCCAGCACTGATACAAGTACCGAAAAAATGGTTTTTCTCAGCCACCTCATAGGCGGTATTGCGTTGTGCGTATACGCGGTATTGCACGCCAAGTGCCGAAATATTTTTATCCAGCTTTATGTCAAGTAAAAACCTGTTTAATCTTCACTATGACTACAACGTCCGAAAATGATTTTTGTAGAGTTTTTTAAGCATATTACATCGTAGTATACCTTGAAAGAATTAATCAATCAATGTAAATACCAGCTGTTAAGACCTTTTTGAAACTAGACAGGTCAATCTATTTGCAAAGTCTAAGCTGTTGTAGATAGACAATTCCATAGGCTCACTGGTTCAATTATTTCATAAGCCGAATAAAGAGTGCATTTTTGCTCAAGTACGCGAATGAAAAAATTAGTAAATTACACAACAATTGTTGACAATTGCTTCAAATAATAATAATAATAATAATAATAATAATAATAATAATAATAATA